>NW_027070019.1:198302-227787 GCF_002906115.3 Quercus suber
CTCACTTTACACTATTCCGCATAGTATTAAGTTAGTGTAAAATCAATCGAACCGTAACTTTTTAATGGGGGTCTAAACAGTTCTTGTGTTTTCAACACTTTTTCGAGCTTTCAATTTATTATCAGCAAATTATAAAAAAAAAAAAAAAGTGTTTTATATAATATTTACATGGCTTATAAATCATTGAGCAAATGACTTGTAATTTAAGAAAAAAAAATATACACATAATTTTACTTTACATATGAAAAGAAATTTATAAATAAAAAAAAATAAAATGTAAGAAGAATTCTTTCAATTATTATAAATATAAAAAAATTATGTATTTTTCTCAAACTTACATCGCATACTTATTGATTCATAATCTAAGTGAATCTCAATGATAATATTTCAAAAAAAAAATGAACAGAAATTGTGTGATTAAATCAATCCCAAGTCACATTTTTTATTCTATATATAACAAAAAATATCAAATGCTTCTGATTAAAATGATATTTTTTTTAGAGAAATTTAATATTGAAATTAATGGAGTGTGATTAGAAAATAGTAAAATTGGAGGGATATGGATGCATTTTACCTTTTTTTATTATTATAACAATTTAAATATTACACGAAAAATAATATTCCGACGATTAGATTATACATTGTAAAAAATTTGGTAAAACAATATACATAGCTCAATGTGGTTATTTTAAAAAATAAACTTTATTTTTACTATAATTAGTTTATAGTTTTGCAATATTTATTATCTTTAGACTAGAGTAATTAGATTTAATTCATTGCGAATATATATATGTAAGGACTCAATTTGGAAAAGCCCTCAAAAATAAGAAGAAAAAGTGGTCCAACAAGCCCAAACAATAAATTTTTAGAGAGTGGGCGAAAGAACTAGTTCTATTCGATAGAAAAGACTATCATCATTGTGCAACCAAAAGTCGTTCGTAATGTCATCCCCTTTCACGTTATATACCACGTTCCTCACCCCGTTTTCACCATACACGTGTAGGTTCTATCCTGAGAACGCCTTTCTATCCCATCTAACAACCCCCAGAATCTCTAACTAGCAACCATAAGGCTGCTTGATCATTGTTCAGGCATCACCTCCACATTAATGCGGCCAGAGAGTTAGCTGGGAAGCATTTAATGTGGAGGTAGAAGCGTCAGAAGATATTTGTTGCCTCCATTATCCCATATCCATTTCTCAATTACAATACAACCTTGTGGACTATCCAGGGTAACAAGATAGTTGCATCGACCTCGGACTATCATTCCGAGTTGAACCTTTTCCTCGGACGCATTTTGGACTTTCATGTACAATCCTCACATCCTCTTCTTATATTATTCATACCATGCCCTTATTTAGTCATCCTCGGACGGATTACCATCCTCGAACTAGGCCACTGGGCCGTAGGCCCAATTCCTACAAACTTACCAATACCTCCTTATATAGCTGGCCCCACAATAGCCCCTCAAAATCTCGCTTTTTGTCACCTTGACAGAAGGGAGATTTTGATATCTTGCCGTCATCCCCTTTTCCTAGTCTCTAGAACACCTTTCTACCTGCCCAAGGCGCACTTCTGACGTTTCGGCGTCAGGAGCATGCCATCATTAAATTATGGCGGCCTCTCTGTCCCCCATGTTCAACGGCAAGATGCCAATCTAACGGTGGAGGGTTTTCAGTATTTATGAGCGGGATTTTTCCCGCTTACAATTTCTGCGCCACTATAAATAGCTTTTCAAATCAACTTTCTTTCCAGTTATAACAATCATATTATCATAGCGTACATCCATTGAACCTGTCACTCTCTTTTACCTCTTCATGCGTTCATAAATACCACAACCCTGTCCGAGGACTTCCTTTTTAAACTTGTAAGTCTCCTCGAACCTTCTTAGTTCTCATTCCCTTTTTATTAACTTTTCTTCATAACTTTTAGAGAATGGGTAGGTTTAAAAGTCTGGTTGAGTCCGAGGAGAATATAGAGACATTTAGATCTAAGTATAGGATTCCCCCAATAGTGGGTATGAGATATGCTTCCTCAGAAACATGGGTAAACGATAGGAAGAAAGGAGAAGTGGTCATCCCTATGATCGCCTTTATAGAGGGAGGGATGACCATTCCTATGGGTAGTCTCACTAGAAGTTATCTTAGATTCTTTAGGTTATCTCCCACACAATGTGCCCCCAATATGTTCAGGGTGTTAAGGAGTATAGAAGTCCTAAATGAGAAGACGAACCTAGGCCTAACCCATCACGACGTGAACTGGATGTACAATCTTAATCATCTGAAGGGTCAGGGCCACTATCTTAAGTCTAGGCACCTTGAAGTCAGGTTAATCCAATGTCTCCTTACATCGAATAAGGGCTTAAAAGATGACTTTTTAATCTTTTCTGGGGAATGGCATGATGGTCTACCCTGTACGACTAGAGAGGGAAAACCAGGTGGGGTTTTTGGCTATAAGCCTATATAGTTTGGATTGTATTCTTTAGTTCAAATTGTTTTTGTTTTCGACAAAGTTTTCCTCCTATTTTAATGACTTTGCAGACAAGCGCGCTACTAGACCTCAGTTCAAAACTAGTCAACAGGGAGAGTTTAGATAGACTCTTGCAATCCGAGGTGTATGTGATCCCATCTGACAGCCAACTGAGAGCAGCACATATAATCCTTGGGTATAAGCCTATTTCCGCAGCATTTCAAGCTCCCAAGTGCGTGATAAAGGCTAAGGATCCTCGGCTTCACCGTATCAGTATAGCTTTTGAAGGATTTCTTGTTCCCGAGGGCGTTCTGATTCCTGAAGGGACACCTTTTACTCAGTCACTACATATGGCCACTCTTTTTGTAGGGGCTTCTTTGTCACGCTCCTTTCCTCAGGAAGGAAAATAGGAAGAAGAAAGAGAAGAAGAAGAAGAAGAAGAAGAAGAAGAAGAAACTTCAGAGGGAGTTGTAGAATTGTTAGATTCTGCAGACGAATTTGAAGTATTCAACCAACCTCTATCTCCCAAGGTAATTTTTGATGAAATGGGCATCCAGAGAAAAAACTAGAGGAGTTTGATGGACGTGAACGAAGGCTAGCCTGGAAAGGGTGCGCCGGGGAAGTCAACTCAACCCAAACTTCCCCCTCTCCTAAATCCCCTTTTCCCCCTCCTCAACCATTCCAACCACTTGTGATCGAACCTAATGATCCGAAGAGGAGGAGAGATTCGAAAGATAAGGAAGTGATGGAAACTGGGAGGTCCTGTCCGACTAGTGAAGACGAGGCTCAACGAGCTGTAAAGTAGCAAAAGGTTAGCCATGGACCTTAATGAGTCGCGGAAAGGACAACCACTCAGTCCTCGGAGCCCGAGGCTTGGCTCCCCGCACCCATGCTCGGTGGTGAGCCCCTGAGGGAAGATGCATCAATTAGGGATTTCAACAGCGAAATTAGGTGCCACGTCACCTTGGCCTTAGAGGAAACCCTCCTACTTCCCAAGGATATGATCGAGCTGAGAGGCATAAGGAAGAACGAGGTTTTCCTGAATGCTAAAAGATATTTGGGCATGGTATGATACCCTTTTTGCTTTGTTTCTTTAATTATAAATGTCATACACACAACTTTATTTATTGCATCTCTTACTCCTTTTCCTTTAGGCCGTTCAAGCCACTCTCAGAATGGAGGAGATAACTAATTCTTATGGCCAGCAACTAGACGATGAGAGGAAGAAGCGAGCCACAACTGTGCAAACACTCACCATTGCTGAACAAAGCAATGTGTAGCTGAAAAGAAAAAGTTAGCCGAGGAAGAACACGCTCGGAAGAGTGCTGATTCAGCTTTGGAGAACACTCAAAGGTAAGTCGAGGACTAGAGGAAGCGTCTGTGCGATGCTAATGATCAGCTGGCAACTTCTAAGGAACAAATATCAAATCTGAAGAAACAACTGGAGGAAGCCCAAAGGCTCAGAGACCAGGCTGAAAAGGCAAAGGCTAAGGCGGAGACAGCAAAGGCTGAGGCTGAAAAAGAAAAAGACAAAGTCGAACAGCAAGGGTACGACATCGGCGTAGCTGAGACGGAGGATAAATTCCAGGTTGAGGTGCCAGCTGTGTGCCGAGTATACTGTGGCTATACTTGGACAAAAGCTCTCAACCGAGCTGGGGTTGAACCTTCTTCTAAGTTATAAAGGCCAGAAAACGTTTATTTTCCTCCGGCTATACGAGCCTTAAGCCCTTCTTCTCAACCAAAGGATGCATCCTCCACAGTTGCTGATTTGGCCAAAGAATCCCAAACTCAGAATCCTCCCCCTCTCAATCAGCAGGAGGAACCCGAAGTGCTTGAAGTCGCAAAAGATATTTCTTCGGACAAAGTAGCAGAGGGGCCTAAAGATGGAGCAGCTTCTCAAAGCTTTGAATAGGCTTTAGCTTCAACCATCTTACCTCTGGAGAAGTTTAAAAGGAAAAAGAAAAAGATGTTCCTCTTGAGGCAACTGGCAAAGCTCCCCAATCCAAGCTCCAAATAAATTAAAAACCATAGTCAACTTAGTTAAATTCTCTTTGTTTTCCATTTTATTTATCTTTTGAGGACATTTTTAATGTGATGTATATTTTTCCTTTTATTACATTTACATAAGATGTTATTGCTTTATCTATCACTCGTACAATTCTCTGTGCGAATATTCTTTGTTTTTACATGATCGCATGAGAAGGAAATCTGATACTACAAGGGAAAACTTAATTTTATGTGTGCTAGTTAGAAACCAGAGTAGACCATAATTGTGAACTTCACAACACTACCAAGGCTTGCTTTTAATTCATTAAAAAGTGTCCAAATTTGAGAAGACATTCTAAATGTTTAAACTAGTGAGGTACTGGGCACCTTAAAATGCTTTAAGTGATGCTCATGGAATTTGCTTTGATACACTATTTTAATTGCACGGACCCCATTTAAGAAGCACTGACTTCTACTAAGTTTGTTGTCTGAACAATCTGTTATACCTCATTTTTTGTTTAACACTTCAATAGATATGAAAAGGTATTAATTTTCACTAATTTTGTGGTCCGAGGACCTGACATAACTTAGCTTCTGTTTAATACTTCAATAGATATCATAGTGTATTAATTTTCACTAAGTTTGTGGTCCGAGGACCTGACATAACTTATTTTCTGTTTAATACTTCAATAGGTGTCATAGTGTATTAATTTTCACTAAGTTTATGGTCCAAGGACTTGACATAACTTAGTTTCTATTTAATACTTCAATAGGTGTCATAGTGTATTAATTTTCACTAAGTTTGTGGTCCGAGGACCTGACATAACTTAGTTTCTGTTTAATACTTCAATAGGTGTTATAGTGTATTAATTTTCACTAAGTTTGTGGTCCGAGGACCTGACATAACTTAGTTTCTATTTAATACTTCAATGGACTTAGAAACACAAGTTGCAGAATTAGGACAAATTGTAAAAGGAAGTAAAACATAAATGTTCTTATTAATAATAATACCTCCTTAGGTTGCTTAGATTCCAGGGATGGAGTACAGTTTTTTCATCTAAATCCTCTAAGTAATAAGCACCTATTCCTGCTACAGATGTGATACGATACGGTCCTTCCCAATTAGGCCCTAACTTTCCCTAGACTGGATTTTTGGTAGTTCCCAAGACTTTTCTCAATACCAAATCTCCTGGGGTTAACGACCTCAACCTGACATTTGCATCATAACCTTGTTTTAACTTATGTTGGTAGTAGGCCAATTGAACCATCACATTCTCTCGTCGTTCGTCTATCAAGTCTAGATTCTTCTTCAACAGTTCATCATTTCCATCCGAGGTGAAAATACTGGTCCTTAGTGTGGGAAAACCCGTTTCAAGAGGAATCACAACCTTAGCCCCATATGTCATTGAAAACGGGGTTTCTCCTGTTGACCATCGAGGTGTTGTTTGATACATCAAGAGGACATGTGGCAGCTTCTCCACCCATTTTCCCTTTGCATCATCTAACCTTTTTTTAAGCTCACCCACTATGACCTTGTTAACGGCCTCGGCCTGCCCATTTCCCTATGTATAAGCCGGGAGTGGAATATCTGTTCTTTATCCCTAGATCGGAACAATACTTTCTGAAAGCCTTGCTGCCAAATTGAAGACCATTATCCGAGATGAGAGCTTAAGGAATCCCGAATCGAGTAATGATATTTTTCCAGAAAAACCTCTTGACATCCACATCCTTGATATTGGCCAGAGGCTCAGCTTCGACCCACGTCGTAAAATAGTTTGTGCCAACCAGCAGATATTTTTTATTTCCTACTGCTTTAGGGAAAGGGCCAACGATGTCTGAGCCCCACTGAGCAAAAGGCCAAGGACTAGAAAGCGGATTAAGAACTCCCCCCGGCTGATGGATGTTCGATGGGAACCTTTGACATTGATCACATTTCCTAACATACTCCTGTGCTTTTTTTTGCATGCCTGGCCACCAATACCCATGTGTAATTGCCCAGTGAGATAAAGATCTTCCTCCAGTGTGACTCCCACAAATCCCTTCATGTAGTTCTTCTAAAAGTGCCTCTGATGCTTCGGGGTGTACACAAAGCAAATATAGCCCAGAGAAAGAGCGTTTGTATAACTTTTTGTCCTTAGACAGCCAAAACCAAAGAGCTTTTCTTCGTATCTTTTCAGCTTCTGATTTGTCCTCGGGCAGTATATCCTTCTCAAGGAATAACTGTATAGGATCCATCCAACTACGTGCCGAATTGATTTGATTGACCTGAAGCGAGTCCCCCATTACTGGGGTGGGGGTGTTTAAGTCTTCAACCATTATCACTCGGGGTAAGTTTTGCACCGAGGAGGTAGCAAGGGTAGCCAAAGAGTCTGCATGGGCATTTCTGCTCCTGGGGACATGGGTTACCTCAAAAAATTTAAAATTTACTTGCATACGCCTAACCTGGCCTAAGTACTCCTACATTCTTGTGTCCCGAGCTTCCAACTCCCCTCTAACCTGGCCCACGACTAGTCTCAAATCCGAGAAAATCTCTACTGTTTTCCCACCTAGCTTCTTAACCATCGCCATCCCATTTAATAAAGTTTCATACTCTGCCTCGTTATTAGTAGCTGAGAATCTCAACCTTAAAGACTTCTTGATAATGACCTTTTTAGGAGATATCAGAACCAGCCCCACTCCTGACCCCCGCTGGTTTGCTGCTCCATGCCCTATGGACTTGTTTAGGAGATATCACACTTTCCAGAGTGAGGCATGTTGCATGGAGATAAGGCCAACTGATTTTTCATCCATGCCCTGTGGACTTGTTTCTATTTCTTCAGGGCTTTCAGCAAATTTGGCCACTAGATTAGCGAGAATCTGTCCCTTCACAGAGGTACGAGGCATATATTTGATATCAAAAGCCCCTAGAATTATGTCCCACTTGGCAACCCTGCCAATGTAGTCTGCACTCCGAAGTACTGCCTTGAACGGATACTGAGTTAGGACGACCACAGTGTGTGCCTGGAAATAATGGGGAAGTTTCCTTGTAGCGTGCACCATTGCAAAAATGGCCTTTTTCAACGGCAGATAATGTACTTCGGCCTCATAAAGCGACTTGCTCATGTAGTAGACTGGCTGTTGTACGCCATTATCTACTCGTATCAGAACAAAACTGATCACATAAGTGGCTATCGCCAAGTAGGAAAATAGGACCTCATCCACCTCGGGGCTAGACATAATGGGTGGTCGAGATAGATATTCCTTAAGCTGTTGAAATGCCAGGGCGCACTACTCGGTCCATTTGAATCCCTTCCACTTGTGGAGTAAAAGGAAAAAAGGTCTGCACCTATCCGCTGACCTGGAGATGAATCTATTCAAAGCAGCGGTCATCCCAGTCAACCTTTGGACCTCCTTGGGATTTCGAGGTGGTTGCAAGCTACTTATGGCTCTAATTTGATCAGGGTTCACCTCAATTCCTCGGTGAGTCACCATGTAGCCCAAAAACTTCCCTGAGCTCACCTCGAATGAGCACTTGGACACGTTCAGTCACAATTTGTGTTTCCTTAAAATCTCAAAAGTGTTGGTGAGGTCTGTCACATGCTCAGCCACTACCCTACTCTTCACAACCATATCATCAATATAGACTTCGATGCTCCTGCCCAACTGTGGCTCAAACATCTTCGTCATCATCCGTTGGTAAGTAGACCCTACATTCTTCAAGCCAAAGGACATTACCTTGTAGTGATAATTTCCAGTGGGAGTGAGAAAAGCGGTCTTTTCCTGATCATCCAATGCTAGTGGGATTTAATGATAGCCCTGAAAGGCATCCAGGAAGCTCATCTGAGGGTGGCCTACTGTTGCATCCACCAGCTGATCTATACGGGGCATAGGAAAAGGGTTTTTTGGATAAGCTTTATTAAGGTCTGTGAAATCAACACATATGCGCCACTTTCCATTTTTCTTTTTCACCACGATCGTATTAGCCAACCATTAAGGGTAAAACACCTCTTTGATAGCCCCTGCCTGTTTGAGCTTAGTCATCTCATCTCTGATAGCCTCGGCATGTACTCTGGACGGACGCCGAGGTGGCTGTTTCTTCGAAGTAACAAAGGGATTAACATTCAAATGATGGCAAATGAAGTCTGGATCCACCCCTGGGGCTTTGTAAGCATTCCATGCAAACACATCAATGTTTCTCCTTAGGACCTCAACCAATTGCTCCTTCTCCACCACAGGCAATTGTGCCCCGACTTGAAAGAACTTATCTGGGTCATCCCCAACATTCACCCTCTCCAAATTCTCACACTCCACTTCACCGACATATGTGCTAAAGAGGGTCACCGGAGTCTTTGACTGCTATAAATCATTCTCGGCCGTGGCCGAAGTATCTGTCTCTAGCCGATGTTGAATAGTCGTTATCAAGCACTGCCTAGCCATGGTTTGATTTCCCAATATTTCTAACACCTGGCCTCCCGATGGATATTTCACCTTTTGATGAAGAGTAGAAGAAATAGCCCCCAAGGTATGTAGCCAGGGCCTACCCAAAATAGCCGTATACAGAGAAAAAACATCTACCATAATAAAATCCACCTCCACCACGTCTGAGCCAGTCTGCACAAGCAATCTAATCATACTCATCAGAATGACCGATCTACCTTCAAAACTCACCAACGGGGAGCTATAGGCTGTCAGATCCTAGGCTCTCAAATTCAGCCCCCTATACAGGTCGGGATACATCACCTCGGCTGTGCACCCCTCATCAACCATCACCCTTCTCACATCATACCCCCTGATTCTATTTGTAACCACCAAAGCGTCATCATGTGGTTGTATGGTTCCTCTCTTGTCTTCCTCTGAAAAGCCCAACACCAGCGATGCGTCCAGTCTAGCTCTCTTCGGCATTAAACTGGAGCCCTCATCCAAACAATGAGACACAGACATTACCCTGGAGGGGCAGGATCTGGTTCTTCTCGGGGCGGCAAATATAACGTGTATCGTACCTAAGGGGGATCCTGAAGAAGCATCTCCCCGAAATGTCGAACCTGCCTGACTTTCTCGGCCACTGGAATGATGCAGAAGCTGGGTCAATTTCCCTTCTCGGACCAGCTGATCCAAATGATCCCACAAATTTCTACAATCTTCAGTAGTGTGTCCATGATCCTGGTGATACTGGCAGTAAAGGTTTTGATTACGTTTTGCAGGATCCCCTGCCATCCTATTGGGCCATCTGAAGAATGGCTCATTTTTTATCTTCTCCAGAACCCGTTGTACTGGTTCTCGGAACACGGCGTTAACCACCTGGGAATTAGCAGATCCTGGTTGCCCTCCAAAGTCCTTCCGAGGTCGGTTATTATTGTACCGGTCCGACTTGAAATCCCTCATCTCCTGATGGACTACCTTGGACTTTCCTCTACCCTATATCTGATCCTCCTCTACCCTTCTATACTTGTCAATCCATAAGCTAGCGCACATTGGTAACAGGTTTACCAGTCAGAGATTTCCTCAGATCATGCTCGGTTGGAAGGCCAGCCTTAAAAGTATTAATAACCACGTCATCATAGGCTCCATCTACTTCGTTGAACATTTCCCAGTATCTATTAGAATAGGCCTTCAGGATCTCCCCCTCCCGCATAGATATGGACAATAACAATCCCAAGGGTTGAGAAACCCTTCTGCAGGTGATAAAGCGGGCACCAAAAGCTTGGGTTAGCTTCTCAAAGGAGCCAATGGAATTCGCTCTCAGACCATTGAACCATCTCATCACCACTAGGCCCAGGCTAGATGGGAAGACCTTACACATCAAAGCCTCATCCTTAGCATGAACATCCATTTTTTGACTGAAATGGCTAACATGCTCCACCAGATCTGTTCGACCATTATAAATGGTGAAAGTGGGTTGATGGAATCGCCGAGGAAGATCTACATCCTCAATGCGACACGTGTAGGGCGATTTTGAAACTTGACTCAAAGCTTTGTTCAGGGCGTCATTCCCTAAACCCTTACGAGGCGGACTCTTATACTCTAGTCTGCGGTGGTGCTCCTCATCATAGGAAAAAGATTCATTGGGCGGAGTTCTTGACCTCTGCCTATAACTGGTGTCATCCGACTCCTCAGAAGATTGCCTAGAGTGGTGAGACCTACGCCTTCGTCACTCGTGTCGTAATTCCTTTTTCAATTTGCTAATCTCACGTTGCATGTCCCCGTCGTTCTTTACATGGGAAATATGACTTTTCCCTCGAGAATGACTTCTATCAGTGTGGGTTGTTCGCACACTTCCCTCACAATCCCCTCTTTGTTCATGGATTACCAACGAATTATCATGCTGAGACCCCCTGGACTCTGCCTGGTGTGGATTAACATCTGTCTGCTATGGGTCCACCAATAGCTGTTACAGTGCTCCTCCTTCCATCTCAAGCGCTGCACTTGCGTTTCCCTACAAATAGATCAAGTTCTCCCCACATACGGCGCCAATTGTAAGGACTCAATTTGGAAAAGCCCTCAAAAATAAGAAGGAAAAGTGGTCCAACAAGCCCAAACAATAAATTTTTAGAGAGTGGGTGAAAGAACTAGTTCTATTCGATAGAAAAGACTATCATCATTGTATAGCCAAAAGTCCTCCGTAATGTCATCCTCTTTCACGTTATATACCACGTTCCTCACCCCGTTTTCACCGTACACGTGTAGGTTCTATCTTGGGAACTCCTTTCTGTCCCATCTAACAACCCCTAGAATCTCTAACTAGCAACCATAAGGCCGCTTGATCACTGTTCAGGCATCACCTCCACATTAATGCGGCCAGAGAGTTAGTTGGGAAGCATTTAATGTGGAGGTAGCAGCGTCAGAAGATATTTGTTGCCTCCATTATCCCATATCCGTTTCTCAATTAGAATACAACCTTGTGGACTATCTAGGGTAACAAGATAGTTGCATCGACCTCAGACTATCATTCCGAGTTGAACCTTTCCTCAAACGTTTTTTGGACTTTCATGTACAATCCTCACATCCTCTTCTTATATTATTCATACCATGCCCTTATTTAGTCATCCTCAGACTGATTACCATCCTCGGATTGGGCCACTAGACTATCTAGGTTAACCATGGCCCTCCCTCCAAAGAAAGTTTTTTTTTGGCTCCATCACTGCCTAAGATACCTACTAGTGGAACACCTTTATCCCCAAAAATATGTGATAATGGATATAATTGAAAACTGAGTGATGTTAGAGATATTAAGTTTAGGCGAAAATACTATTTTAGTCCTTACATTTTGGCATTATTGTCAATTTGGTCTTTTTTATTTTCAACTTGCAATAATCTAGTCCTTACCGTTAACTCACTAACAAAAATTAATGTTGCAAAAGCCTGAAGAAAGCACACACAATACTCTCATTGATGGACAGAAACTAAACTATTAGTTTCTAGGTAGTAAACCTCAAGTTCACGAGGGATTTCCTAAATCCACAAGGAGATAAACTGGAATCTACCAGAGAAATGTTTAAGAAAACTCTGTAATTTTATTAATAATAGTCTATTCTGCCTCTAATGGCTACAAAATATATAAATACTGAGAAAAAACGTCTGAAACCCTAATTTGCACTAATTACGCAATTAGATGACAAAATATTGAAATTTACCAAAATTGGAAAAATTGGGTTAAATGCATAATCATAAACTACTTATCTTAAGGGTCATCCTAAAACAAGCAGAACCTTATTCTGACTTTTGAGTAAAAAGTTATTCAAGAAACATTAATTACTATAAATGGCAAAATCGTAGTTTTCAATACCTAAATGAATGAATTCGCCATTTTCAAGAAGTACCTCATGACACAGCTACAACTATTGCTCAAAAGGCCGTTTCACTTTAGCCTGCCAAATTTCATGCGATTTTGACTGTTGCTCAAATGATTTTTACTAGTGTTTTTTTGCATTGCGCAATTTTAGGCGTGCTTGAAAGTCCAAAAAGACCATGACCATCTATTCTACATCAAAAATTGACTACAAGTTGACTAAAAATTGAAAATAATATAGACCAAAATGATGGCAACCAAAGATGTAATAGGGACAAAATTAACAATGACTAAAATATAAGAACCAAAATGGTATTTTCACATAAAGTTTATTACAAACTAATATGTCACCAATTACCAAAAAAATTATTTAAACATTTATTTATAGAAAATGTTAACAAACATTTAGAAACATTTTATGGGAAGATGATAAAGCAATTAACATGACCCTTAATTTATCAAGTGATAGAAATCCACCAATTATATTAATCATCATGTCAATTTATAAGTTTTATATCGTTAGAATTTCTTGAACCTATGGATATTTTCCTTGAAAAGTCATACATGCTTGTATCCAAGAGATAATGTCACATAGAAAGGGACAGCGAACATGCGTGGGTGACTCTATGAGTGCCAGCCAGCCGAAGAAGTGGATAATGGATGTACTCTTTTGTATGGCTATAGTGTGCTTGCAGAAGAATTGGCTGGAAGTTACTTGACTAAACATAATGACCTTACTCAAAAGAAACAGAACAAAAAATAAACTTAACATAATGCCAATGATGACTTGACTGAGTTATGGCTTAATGGATGTC
This sequence comes from Quercus suber, assembly GCF_002906115.3. Taxonomy (NCBI): domain Eukaryota; kingdom Viridiplantae; phylum Streptophyta; class Magnoliopsida; order Fagales; family Fagaceae; genus Quercus; species Quercus suber. The sequence continues at coordinate 211,337 of NW_027070019.1, forward strand.
GTTCACAAACGCAAATGTCAGGCGGCGGATTAGGTATTCGTATAAAACAATCTGACTTTGTTCAAAATGAAGAGAAAAAAAAAAAAAAACAATTATGGCATAATTATTTTTAAACTAGCATATGTTTCGGCTATTATAAAAAGAATATATATATATTTTGAATACCCTTACTCGAAAATCCAAAATTTTGGGTTCAACAAAAATAATTTTCACACCCAAATATAATTCTTAAACTTTAAAAATGCAAATAACAGCAATAAAAATTAGTCCAATAAAATTAAACTAAACAAAAACAAATAAACAAAATATTCAACAAAAAATTTATTAAAAAAAATAAAGCACCAAGGGAGATATTGTGGCCATGATTTCTCCTTAGTAGCACTACCTGCAACTTTGCCTCTCTCTCTGTCTCTCTTATCATTTCAAACTCTCACTTTATTATTCTCATTTCAGTATTCTCAGTTCTCACTTTTTCTCCCATCAATCCCTTTTTACCCTTTCATTTTGTTAATAGAAGAAAATTGTAAAACTTCATATATTTGCATTTTTTTTTTTTTTTGGTGATATCGATATATTCAAGTTTGCTTTTTGTTAGATTTTTTATAATTAAAGTTTCTTAACGACTACCAAAAAAATTCCTAAAGCTACCACTATGTAACTATATTATTTTGTTAAAAACATATGTCTTGGCACTCCTCCCCCAACCATTTTTTCCCATATTTTTTTAATTAAGATAAGAGACATTTGAAAAGTCAAATTCTCCCTCATAAAAACACAGTTTTTAATTTCTATATTTTGGTCTTATTTTCAATATAATCCTCAAATTTTTATGACTTTCATTTTGATCCTTATATTTCTAAACCTGTTGTTGTTCCTACCATCATATATATATATATTTTTTTTAAATGTTATTTTTAAACTAGCAGTGTAGTCCATTAGCCATTTTGGCATTTAACATAAGCAAGATAACAACAAAGACCAAAATGAAAGCTATGAAAACTTGAGGACATTTTTTGCCCAAAAATTATTATATGTAAATATGGGCAAATTGAAGAATGCTACAGACAAAATAATTTTTATAATATTTTTCACAATAATTAAACTGATGAGTTTTTATTGGTTCTAGTGTGAGCTCACCACTGATATCATTTTTTTATCTACCAATAATAACTTGTCACCTTAAAAGTTGTAAAAAAATTATGAATTTTTTTTTTTTTTTTTTTTTTTTTTTGTGTGGTTCTTCTAAGTATAACAGGGCTAGCCGTTAAAGATGCATTGATGTTATGTAAAATAAATTGGAGGTGAGTACATATTTGCAATAAAAGTAAAAAACTTGCACACCAAGCATGATTGGGCTTGGACCTGGGTCTTGACTATTGAGCTTGAATATCTATAAAAAGTGAAAATTATATGTCCACAATATCTGAAGGTTGGCTAATCCTTATGTATTTCTTTCTCTCTCTTTCTTTATTATTATTATTTTTAATTTTTGTGTTTAATGGTAAAAGTTAAAAATTAATTTCTTATTTCAATTCATTAGATTGAGTTAAGATGAGATTCTAAGTATCTTGATTTTAATTTATGTGCAAATGAGATGCTATAATATTTCAGAAGGTTATTGAGTTCAAGGTTGAGAGTTGAGAATTGAGAGGAATCAGGCTAACTAGAAAAGGTGAATATATATATATATTTGTTTCTTTGCTTCAAAAAAATTGTATTGGTCAATTTAATATGCATTATGTGATTTTAAACTTTTAATGCATTGAGATTTGCTTAACGTTTGTTACGTGGACTATTGGAGACCACATGTTGGGGACTCTAATACTACATTGAGATAATGACAGAAACAGAAACACGAAAATATAAAGATTGTGAAGATAATCATATATTCTAAATACCAAATTTACATTGAGAATGATTAATTAATTTATTTATTAAATAAGTTTAACATGAGAAGGCCTAAATATATAGGCTTAGAGGTTTTTTTTTTTTTTTTTTAATCTAAGGTAGAATTCACTTTAACATAATCGAAAGAGCAAGGCTTAGGTACAATATTTATTAGGTGCTGTTCTTTAAGTGCCTTTCTTAAAATTTTGTCATGTAACATTTTTCTCATTGATAAAAATGTATTTTTTAAGTTAAGTAGTCACATGGCAGAATCTTAAGAGGGGAACCTAAGAAACAGCATCTAAGGTGCTGTACATAAGTTTTATTCTAATTTAAATGTATATGTGTATGAAGTTCTCTATTATAGACTTGAATATTGGCTCTTACCTTCCCTCCTCTCACCCCACAATAACTTATACTTATAGAGTGTCCCCAATTTTTACCCTTCACACCCTACATGCATTTATACTTGTATAGTGACCATTACGCTAAATGTACAAGCAACGTTAAAGTCATGTAATTCAGTAAAAAGCCAAATAGCTTAACCGACTAAAACTTAGCAGTAGCAGAATACGAACAGGCGAAACCACTATAAATAGGACTGCAGGAGTACAGGTTTTGAGCAAAAAACTAAACCATGGCTAGTCGCATTTCCTCCTTCCTTCTGTGTATCCTCTATATCTATAGTTTCTCTGCTTTTCTATGCCTTCATGCCCATGAAGCAAGAGAGACTGCAGAAAACCACCACCTTCATCATTCTTATACTGTCCAAGTCAGCTCTCTAATACCATCAACTACCTGCAACGCTTCTACCAAAGGTTTAATACACACTCTCTCTCTCTCTCTCTACAATAATTAAGTTCTCTGATTGTATTATATGATCATCATCATCATCACCATTATTATTATCTCTATCTTTTTATTTTATTATTATTATTATTATTATTATTATTATTATTATTATTATTATCATTATCATTACCATTATTGTCGTTGATCCTCCTACAACGCAAAAAACTAGAGGGAAAAAAAAGATAAAAAGATTTTACGCTTTTATTGTCACAGAACCTGTAAAACTATAAATTTGGGAGGAATGCAATTTAGTCAAGTGGAGAAACCTAGTACAAGAATCGTAACAAAAAGAATGTTCATGGAACAATGCAATAAGTCTAAGGACATGGCATTTTTTCACAACTTTGGGAATTGATTGTTAAATAAAAAACATTTTTTGCAAGTTTTTTCTCACAATTATTGACATAATTTATAATAATGGATGCATAATAAAAATTGCGTCAATATATAATAGATCCAAATAAAAGTAATATTGTTCCAATAAAAACTCACCAATTTAAAAGTTGTGGAAAATTTTTTTTTATGAAAAATATTAATTTTGTCATAGCATTACTCCCAAACAATGGTAGAACTAGGATTTTCTTTATGTTGATAAGATTAAAACATGAGAAAAAAAAATATCTTAATCAAAAGAATAAACTCATTACAAGAATTTTAAATAAGATTACTATTTAAAGTACACAATTATGAAATAGAACAATTTGAAATTATTTATTAGAATAAATCAAAAGTCCATAATATCGATCAGATATTGCAAAACACATTAGTATCTCTTCCATCAAAAGCTACATGCGGATCTTAGTTTTTTTCTGATTAAATAACGAAGCCTTTGTAAAACAAAATAATAATAATAATTTAACCTTTCATACGTTCTTAATATATTCTTTTTAGATATTAAAACCATTGTCTCTTTCTTGTAGATCATAAAAAGAATCGATTTGAGAGAGAAAGAGAGACATGTAATAAGGTATAAACAGAATCTGTTTTATTTAATCCATCTAATTATTATAGAAAAAGTTTAAATGAAATTATTTTTTCTTTCCCCCGCTTATTAGAGAAATTGCGGTTATACAATAAAAATTTGATATATGTGGTGTCGTACATGTTATCAGTTCTGCATGCAACATGTCCATATATAACAAAAGTAGTAGTGTGTATTCAATCTACCAACTCAATAAATTAAACTTGGCCCGTTTTAACCTATTTTTGATACATCATATTGGTTTTTTGTGATATAATGGATTGGATGGATTGTAATTTTTTTTTAAAGCTTGGTTGGTTCGGGTATGGGTTGAATTTTATTTTTTATACAAGTAACTAGACACCAATCATGCTATTAATAATTTTTTGAAAATTTATTTATTTGGTTTGTTTTGGATTTTGAGACTTTGTTTAAATTTATTTGTTTAATTTATTTTAGTATTTTGAGTATTAGTTTTTAGTTTTGATAAAATTGTAATATTATTAATTGAGTATGTGTTGTATGAGTATATGATGAGTCCCACATCAAGCATATATTAAGGTGATCTAGACGTTATTAACAAATATTACATCTTTGACCAACATACCAACATAATTGCTATTAGTGAGAAGCGTTCTCCAACCATAATACACAATCCTTTCACATGTAGAATTTTTTAAAAACTTTGGTATATATTATGTAAAATATTAGATAATTTTGAGTGTTTTTTTTTTTTTTTTTTTGGGACTGTTGCACTCACTATAGATATTTTTGTGGGACAATTATTAGAATTTTATTATTATAAAAAAAAAAATAGAATTATTTACAATTTAAAAACCTATTATAGATAAAGAAACATGCCTTTCTAAATGCTACCTTAAAACAAAACCAATGAGATTTTTTCTTTTTCTTTTTTTTGCTTCCTTTAAATGTAGTCTTCAAAAGGATTTTTTTTTTAAAAGACTACGTTCCTTATTACTTTTCCATAAGAAGACAAGGCCCGGCCCTTCCCAAGATATTCCGTGGAATTTGAAGTGCTCGATCTGTGATGATACCAAATATTGGGCTTCCAAGGTCTTTTAGATGGATCCAAGAGAAGTCATTAGGGCTGTTATGTGCTAGCCAGATGATCTTTGTAGTCTGCTATGTCAAGGTTATTTTGCTGTAATGTGCGTTTGACATCAGTTTTTTTCTTCAACTCTTAACTTTTACAAATTACAATTATTTAAAACTCTTTTTCTTCAAAATACAAATATATTCAGTACACTTTAACAAAAACTAATTAGCAAAAAGTTAAATAAGCTAATGTGAAACGTACACTAAAATAGTACTCTTTCTGAATTTGTCAAAAATCACTTCTAAATAAGAGCAGCAGCCTGTTGGTTTGTTTGTTGTCTCCTGTTTTGTATTGCCTCTTGTTTTGGTTTTGTAGAGATAATTTTCGTTCATCCAGCAAAAAAAAAAAAAAATCCAGAACAAGAGAGGGAAAAAGAAAAATAAAGAAAAAAGCTGAATTACATTCTAATTACATTCCAATTTTGTGTTCGGTGATTACCGATTAAGTTAATGCTAATTGTCTTTATAATTTAAATGGGCTTCAAATATTTGTGACAAATGTCATCATCTCTAATTTAATGCAAAGTGTCTTGTCACGTAGATTCATGAATCTAAATTAAAAAAATATATATATATATATATAAATAGTTAGGAGACTTGTAATTTAATTAGTTAGCACATCATGGTATTACTATTTTCAAGACATCCAAAGTTCAAATATCACATCCCCTATTGTAACTATCAAATTATCAAAAAATATATATACTATATTTTTATGTAAAATTTTAATTGCGTAATAATTTTAACTTATTTAAAACTTTTTTTATATATAAGAAAGTGGTGTCCTAACCTTTGACTAAACTATTTAAAACTATTTCAAGGCCATCTAAAACTATTTTCAGGAAACATTTTATTTGATATTTTGACAGGGAAAAAAAAAAAAAAAAAAAAAGGGCCATGTTTATGACATATATTTTCAAGAAATACAGTGCTTATTTAGAAAATTAATAAAAATAATTTCTTGGACAGATATGAAATAAATTATTTCACCAATTTTATTTTTAATTTCTAATAACGAATGTATAACTTGATTTATATTACTTGAAGTATTAAATAAGTTTAGTGAAACTTTTTTTTTTTTTTTTTTTAATTTTATACACACATATATATATATATATATATATAAAAGATAGAAATTTTTCTTTAACCTAATCTAAGTGTATATGTGTGTAAAACTTCATCTTGAAGATTTGAACCCTGGTCCTTGCCCCCCACACTCCACAAGCACTTATACTTGTAGAGTGACCACCGTATTAAAGATGCATGGTGGTAGTGAAACTCTTTATTAGTTAGCTCAAATTCATGTTAAATTGACTCTTTAAAATTTTGAATTTCATGTTTTTTTTTTTTTTGATAGATAATTTCATGTTGTTAAAAAATGTTGAAGTTGCTTAAATTATTATCATTATAGTATCAACAATGAGACAATTGAGCAACATTTCAAAATTTGAAAAATTAATAAGCACAATCATAACGAAGTTATTAATTAAAAATTTTATCATTTTGACAAATTTGATATAATTAATTATGTAAAAACATGTTGTAATTGATTAAATACAAGATTCAGCAAAAAAAAAAAAAAAATTTGATTAAATGCAAAAATTGTTTTGTTTTGATCCTCATTATATTCAGTATTCATTTATGAATGTACTGTTCCAAATTCAAATTGATGATCCATTTTAAGTTCAGGTCCTAAAAGGGAGGCATCCTTAACAGTGATACACAAATATGGCCCATGCTTTCAAGGCAACAAAGACCAATTACTGGTTCTTAATCACACAGAAATCCTCCTTCAAGACCAATCCAGGGTGAACTCAATCCACTCCAAGTTCTCTAAGAACTCAGATGGCAACAAATTAAGAGAATCTCAGGCCACCACCCTTCCAGCTAAATCCGGTGGCACCATTGGCACAGGTAACTACATTGTCACCGTGGGCCTTGGCACTCCCAAAACAGATCAAATACTCGCATTTGACACTGGTAGCGACCTCACTTGGGCACAGTGTAAACCATGCGCTGGACGGTGCTATCGGCAAGTAGACCCAATCTTTGATCCATCCAAATCCACATCCTACACCAACATTTCATGTCCTACACCCTTGTGCTCTCAACTCACTTCTGCCACAGGTAAACCATATAAATATAATCTCATTCAACAAAATAGTAAGGATTTTGCTACTGTCACTACCTATTTTGGTAAATCAATTAAATATTTCATTTTTAACAAATTTTGCTTATTAAAATAATTTTCCTGTGATGTATTCTCTATCTAGCTAGTCAACATAACACTAACAGAATGATGAATTTAGAATCTCCAAAGATATCAAGTCCAAGATATCAATTAGTTTTTGGTGTATTTGGGGTTCGAATCCTAGATCTCTTATTTGACAACAATAAATTTTACCAATTGAGCTTAAGCAATAGTAAACTAGTTAATTTGATACTATAATTTCGAAATTTTATTCTTGCTGCAGGAAGCCCACGACAATGCCCCTCCAACTCAAAGTGCGTATATGTTGTGCAATATGGTGATCGTTCATTTACAGTTGGGTATTTCAGCAAAGAGAGGCTAACTATAACATCAGATGTGGTGGACAATTTCATATTCGGTTGTGGCCAAGCCAACGTAGGCTTTAAAGGATTTGCAGGGCTGCTAGGCCTTGGTCGCGGCCAAGTTTCCCTTGTTCAACAAGCTTCTCAAAAGTACAAGAAGTTTTTCTCGTATTGTCTTCCTTCAACAATTAGCTCAATGGGATACCTTACTTTGGGAAAAAGCAGAGAAGTTTCGAGTTCCACAAAGTTCACACCTTTGTTAACGCTTTCTCAAGGGCCATCATTTTATGGCCTCAACTTGATTGGAATAAGTGTGGGTGGACAAAGATTATCAATTCCCACGTCAGTTTTTTCAACCGCTGGTACTATAATTGACTCTGGGACAGTCATTACACGTTTGCCTCCTACAGCATACAATGCATTGCGAACATCATTTCGAGAAAAGATGCGTAATTATCCAATGACAAGCTCAAGTTCTTCACTATTCGATACATGCTATGACCTTAGCAAGAGCCAATCTGTTTCGATTCCAAGCATAAGCTTTTTTTTCGGTGGTGGTGTGAGCGTGGATTTGAACAAAGTAGGTGTACTTTATATATTGAACCAAACAGAAGCTTGTTTAGCCTTTGCTGGAAATAGTAATCCAAGCAACATTACCATTTTTGGGAATGAACAACAAAAAGGATTAGAGGTGGTGTATGATGTTGTCGGAGGGAAGATTGGGTTTCGTCCTGGTGGTTGTAGCTAGTGGAGTAATAGTAATAGGGTCATGCTAACGAGTACCCTTAAAGCAATGGTTAACAATATATTTTAGGAAAGTTTTGACACTATTTTTATGAGAAATGAGAAAAGTTGTCAAAACATTAATTGTTTTTTTTCCCCATAAAAACTTTCTTTAAATAGATTGGTAACCATTACTCTAAGGGCATCTGTTAGCATTTCTCATACTAATAATATAATAAAGTGAGCGAGTAACAAAGAAAACCTTTGTGTTAGCTTGTGGTGAGAATTATTATGGATTGAGATATAATAAATAAATCCATTGATAAAATCAATGGAAATGTTAATGAAGGTCATTGGACATGATTAACTCAATGTACTGTAATTACCAAAGATTTCTCTTGGACCTTTTGAGGATTTGTGATTTAGAAATTAGAAACATCCCAGTAAAATCCTCAATGTTTAAAATAAAATTTGAGCGAAATTAGAGGAAATCTATGTCAGAACTCCTCAAGTTCCTCTTCATTTATATAATCATGTAAAAGTGAATATGATGGTAAGTTCTTTTTTGACTGAAATGATGTTAAGTTATTTAAAATCTTATTTTACCATAGAATGAATAATGATAACTGATTTTAGGTTAGAAAATACTAGTAACCCCAACGTAAAATCCTTAAAATCCCAAATGATTCATGCTTAAATGAATTATTTAATTCTTGTTATGTCACTAAAATCTTACATGCATAAAAGAAAATAGTTCTAATAAATGTTTGTTTATAAATGTTGAATACAACAATCAGAGTAAAGCCAAATGCATCAATATGACAGATACAATGAATAATAAAACAAATAAAGTAGTTGCTTACCATCTCTGCTTTCATTTTAATGAATTTTTAGTAATGGTATTCTAATAGGCATTGAATATTATGCTAAATTAACATAGAATTTTAGAGAATGATGAAAGTAAGATCATATTGTGCTAGCTCTTTAAAAGAATGAAATGTATATATGTATTTTTTTACCATATTCCAAACTGTTATGGTCACCACGACCACGTCCTCTTCTGCGTTTGCCTCAAGGTGCTATGGTGATCGAGAAAATAGAACAACGCGCGCACACAGTAAAATTACTTAACACAATGGGTTTGTTTCAAGGACAACCCAACCTCCACAATGTTTTGGCTTAAAATTCACATGCCTATTCTTTATTCATTCATATATATAGGCTTACATCAAAACATGATAACTTCTATTCCTAAAAGATAACAACGATGACAAATGGCTTAGCACAAAGTTCAAACAACCAAATGATAAACCCAACAATCCCAAGCGATAAATGATAAATCCAACAATCCTAAGTGATAAACCTCACTAGATGAAATAGTTTATCTGATAAGATAATCCTAAGAGTGTTGATGCCCATTTTGGCAAAAGGGTCCAATGACAAAAGAAGCCCAACAATATAAAAAAGGAGTGAAAAAAGAAGAAGTAGTAAAGTAAGAAAAACCATTAAACCCGAATGATAGGAATAATGGTCCACAGGCCTACAAGGGCCCCAAAGAAATCAAATGGGCCCAAGGGAGCCCCAAAGAATGAAATATGGGAATCATAAGAAGTAGAAAGAAAGCAAAGATGGGCTAGCTGGAAGAGCCCAAAGAAAGGGATTAGTAAATGGGATTGGTCCAAAGGCCAATAAACCCAAAAATAAAAGATATGGTAATTGGGCCTGGAAAGCCCAAAAGATTTAGCAAAAACACATGGGAATGTAAGAAGTAGGAAATAATGAGATGGGCCAAGGATGCCCCAAGGAATAAAACAGGCCAAGGATGCCCAAAGGAATAAAAATGAGCTGGGGAAGCCTAAGATGCTATGAGAACTGACCCAACAGGAATACTGGGCAACGTAAACTAAGGGAAGGAATAATACATGAAACTGGCATGGCAAGCCCAGAGGAAGCCCAGCAAACACAAGTTAAATGGTATCATGGCAGAAACAATGCAATGGCATAGCAGAAGTACCGGTTAGCCGACAGACTAGAAGTGAAAGGAGACAGGGGCTGAATTAAAGAAGAAAAAACCTAAACCCAAGCAATATTTAGCCCAAAGAAGAAACGAGATGTAAAGAATGAAGACCCAATGACTCATCCACACCATAAAGAGTTAAACAAGCAACAGAACACACAGTAGGACCAGACAAACCCGTAGGCAATGGCAAACACGTGAACACCAGATAAGCAATGGACTCATATGGGAGTGGAGCACGTACAAGGCTCAAGCACCACCCACTTGTATCCAGCCAATACAAGGGCAGTGGACCATGGGTCAAAAGTAAGAGAGGGTATGGTCTAGCAATGAGGAGAAGGAGGAAGCCTATTATGGGGTTCCCACTCAAGGTCTTTTAAGGGGAAATGTCCTGCTGTGATGACATGCCACCCAAAAGAGGCAAAGATGATCTAGAATCACTAGGTACATGCTATAGGAATTAGTAAGAGAGAAACTCATCCCTTATCCAGATGGGAGTGCCATGGGCAACAAAATAAAACAAAACTATTTTTGTTTGGGAATGAAGCGTGGCACGGCTAGCAGAGGGTAGTGGTGGTGGTTGGGCAACCACCAGACCAGTGGGTAGTTTGGGAAGGACACCCACAACAGGCCAAAATTAGTTGAGTAAAATGGTAAATCTTATCACGGCAGGCAGTATAAAAAGGCTTTAGCCGTGCATAGTAAACAACAACAACAACAACAAAAAGGAATAGGAGAAAGCACTGAAAAACAGAGAAATAAAAGCAAAGAAAACAAAGAAGATAAACAAAGAAAATAAGAGAGCCGAGTGTAAAGAGAGAAAACAAGAGTGTGAGGAGTGAAAAGCATGAACCAATAGGCTACCCACTTCTCTCCCTCTCAATAGTCTACTCTCTAGCAAGTTAAGAAAGTACGTTTTTAGACCCTTCACAAGTTGAATAACCTAGTTATTTAGTCAAGTGATTACTTAGATAAATTATTCAAATCTAAGTTAACACAAGTAAATCATATCATGTAAATAGTGCAGAAAAATAAATAACACACGATATGATAACCCAAGAACACCAAACTAGTAAAAAACTTGGGAATGATTTAACCTAGCTATCCTCAAGGTAAAACAGATCCACTATGAAAGAATTGAAGTTTGTACAATAAATACTTAGACCACTAATATCCTATTGGTACCTCGTGTAGAAAACTTACTACCACAACCACGTGACTGCTCCGAGTCTACGGACTACTTTTTTCTTTGATCCACAACAACTACAAGTTCTCCTACTTGTGTTTTTCTTTAAGCTCTTGAAATAGCAACCAAAGAGATCACCAAGTTCTTGACATCAATCTTGATCATGATAACCCTAAGTGTGTATAAAGGTAAACACCTCTAGATCTCACAGAAGATTCACACACACAACATATCAACAACCTCTAAAACATAGCTAGGGTTTTTCTTTTTATACTTGAAGCAAAATATAAAACCCTACACATCATATGAGCTTGGGCTGAGTTGGAAATTCTGCAAAAAACAACAATCTGTACGAAGTTCGATCGATCGAGTCTAATTTTTTATCAATCAGGCCTTGCAAATTTAGTCTAATAAATTCTGCAATCACTCGATTCCAACTTTACACATAAACACACTTTGAGCTTCCTAAATCTAGACTCTAAGTTTTGATCATGGTTCGCCAACACATTACACATTGAAGTTCTAATACATTTAGATCCTAAAGTCTTAGAACCTAACAGACTCCCTCTTTGGCAATTCATGACAAAACACATCACAAAACTGAAATGCTCAAAGTTACAAAACAGCCCATTTAAATAAAATGCCCAAAAACAATTCAACCTAACTATTATCTATCAGTTGCCAGTGTAGACAGCAACACGACTGAATAGACCTGTACATTCCTGAAACACTCAAAAAACACATAAACGCATGTGTGGAAAATACAAGTAAAACAATATAAAGTTCTTGATTTCACAAAACATAAAATAAAAGACATATATCATGGATAACCTTATCATATAAATCAATAATCAATGTATCACATGTGAAACAAGAAACAATAAAAGAACTATAAACATAAAACAAAGTGTCTCCCCCTAACATCTACAACTCATAAGAAAATAAATACATTAGAAGAAGAAATGAATACATCACAAGCAAAAAAACATATACAAAAAGCTTCTAGATACAATCTAAATCTCCAAAACTCCCCCCATCTCCATCAATATGTACTCCCCCTTTTTGTGACGAATTGCCAAAGGGCAATTAAGGCTCATCATCAAAAGGAGGTGGTGGAGAAGATCACCGAGCACTCGCCAAATTAGCACACAAAGCCTAAAGCTCCGTGACCACATCCACCAAAATCTGTCCATGTGTCGCTTGAATGGTCATGACAATGTCCAACATACTCCGTAAAGAAGCATCACTGGATGAAGAAGGTGGAGGATCAACAGTGGCGGTGGGATCAACATACTCCTCAGCAGTGGGATCACCAAAAGGAGGCATAGATGCACCTGTAGAAGACTCGACTTTAGGGCGTTTAAAACTAGCTTTCATCTGAGCTGCTCTTTGCGGAAGGAAGGTGGCACCTATGGGAGCAATAATATGAACAGGCTTGGATGTAGGAAAATCCTCTAAACCTAAATGTAACAAAATCATATGGATAAAAATAGGGGAAAAAAAGACCATGTGATTTAGAACTACTCCTATGAACCTCAACTAAAGAATGAATGAAAAGAGAAGGAAAACATATAGGAGCATTAGTCACAAGGACATAAAAAATGCACATCTCTCAATAGGAATGGTGTGCAAGTGAGAGATAGGCCAGATAGAATGACAAGAAATCCGGAAAAACAAATAGTTAAGCTTAGTAAGCTTATAAGAGGTAACATGAGGATCAGTGCCCCACTAAATGGAAGTACCAGTGATAAAAGACATAATATCATCAAGAGGAGGGATCTCAGTGTAAAGGTACACAGGCTGCTATACCAAAGGTACACCAGGAGCAGAGGCCACTCCTAAAGGAGTAATGACATACTTTTCACCCCTTATCCAACTCATCACATACTAGACGTTGGAATCATTTAAGTGAACAGACAGACTTGAATAAAACTCTCTAATCAAGGTAATTGGAAGAGGATGATCTATATCCAACAAAGGCAACCAACCCCTACGCTCAAAGTTCCTATGGATTTCCAGATCTAACTCGTCTAAAATGACCTTACGCTCAGCCCAAACAGACCTAAATATGTTAAGCTTCTCATAGGTCTCTTGGTTTTTCTCAAACCTGAATCTATCACTCTAAAAAACTAGGGTAGAGGAGGAGGTGATTTTCTTTGCCCTAGTCTTCCTAACCATGATGCTAAGGGTTGGAAAGGAAAGAAAAAAGCATAAACCAAAGAAAGAAAACAAAGAAAACCAAGGGCAGACTGCATTAGAGAGGGCTAGAGAGAAAAACAAATATATAAAATAACAATCTATATGATGCATGACATGAATGCACATATGATGCATGCTCTAATCCATTAAAATTTGTTCAATTACACTTTATAACCTAACAATTGGCTTGAACATAGAGTTTTAGAGCAAAAACCCCAAATTTTGAAAACCCCAAATTCAAAAATTAAACCAAATTGAGCAATTAATCATCATACTAGTTAGGGAATATCACATAATGTATTAATCAATCAATTACACACATCAATTTTACCAAATTAAGCCCAATTGAACAAAATCCCCAATTTCATTAAGTTTCAAGCCCTAAAATTTCAAAATTTTCCCAAATCACAAGATAAATCAAATTAATTCATGGGAATCATGTTCATATCATCTAGAGATAGAAACCCAATGATCAAATGTGAAAGAAAACAACCTGAAATTCAAAAACCCCAAAAATTATGAGTTCAAAAATTTTAACTAAAATGCATGAAAAATGTGAATAAAATAAAAAAGAAAGGGTAAAAGAGACTTACTAGTATTAGAAGACAAAAACCCTTGAAAGATTGAGGCAAAAAATGACCAAAAAAAAAAAAATAGATTGGATTGGTCAAGGAGAGGAAGTGAGGAAAAGTTTGAAAAAGCTTTTGAAATAGTGATGAACACGTGAAAACAAAGCTTTTTATAAAACTCAACTTTTGAATTTCGATTGGTCGAAAATTAGATTCGATCGATCAAAAAACATATTTGATCGATCCAGCATCAATCAAGCATCGATTGAGCCAGGTAGATTTAAACCTAAATTTTTATCGCATTTTCGATCAGTCGAGAAACAAGTTCGATTGATCAAAAATCTGGAAAATACAGATTTTTGAAAAACAGAAAATTTTAATGTAGAATCTCCTTAATGCACATTGTTTTATGAATGAAATGCATGAGAATGAGATGAAAAGTTTTTCAAAAACACTTGAATTCAACCCAGATCTTAGAAAAACAAGTTTTTCAATCAAAATGTCCTTAAAAACACAATCATTGAACATATTTTGCATTAAAATCAAGAAACTTTTAATCTTGGATGGCCACAATAAGATCACACATAATATTATGTACTAAGTTTAGCAAAGAATAACTTATGTAATGTGTGCAACTAGCAATAGCTTGAAATACATGTGAGGTGATATGTAGATAGTAATCAATCACAATTTCTACAAAATTCATCACATAAGTTTGAAAGTGACTATCACCTGAAGAGTTACATCATATAATTCTCACATCTCCTAGAAAACAAGTTTGCAATCATGTAAGTTTCTGGATTTGCCACATAATGTACACACCAATTTTATTTAATTTTGAATTTATTATAGCCCAATAATGTACATACCAATTTTATTATTTAAACCGAGGCCACACCTTATGTTCTTTTCGTATAATATGCACTAAGGTGTTCATGATTGGCTAGTAAGCAGTGGTGAGATGGTTATTTATACCTTTCTCTTAGGATTTTTTAGTCCTTACAATCAAAAGCACGTGACTTCAAAATCAAGATCATGTTATCAAAAACTATAAGCAACTCCCACACAACATGCACTACATAGCTAAAACTAGAAAAGTGCAGTAAAAATAAACTCATCCAAACTAAACAAGATACATAAACATGTTATGTAAAGATAATATGGTCAGCCTTAATTACAACAAAATTAATGCAAAACACATTTTTCTTTCCTTCCTTTTTTTTTTTTTTTTTTTTTTTTTTTTTACCCAATTAGGAATTAATAATTTTTTCTTATTGCATTTGATGGTTGCAAACTTCTTCTGCTATTTATTGTAGTGCGACAAAGAGGACGAAAGCGGACCATGGTTGGATGAGCCTCCTTTAAATTTCTGTTCCCACTAAGGTAAAAGAGAAGGAAGTTCTGGTGGAGAGGTGAGTTTTATAATTTATTTTTTTGATAAGTGATGGAAACTTTATTGGAAAAGGTACATCGTGTTCACGATTATGAACACTCTGAACTTGGAATGAATCTTATGATATAAATTAACCATGTGCTATATTTATCAGCATATTGCACATTGTCACTGTTATTTAAATGAAATGCAAATGGTTTTAATTTCCCACCCACGAAATGTGAAACATTTCCTTTCTGGAATTAAAAGGGTTGCCATGCTCTTGTACAAACATTTCCTTTCTCGACTCTGACTATCAGGAGTAAAACTTTGTATAAGTGGACTACTTTTCCATGGTTGATATGAAATTTAGCCACTTGCTCTGAAATTGGTCTGGGATGCTAGAAAGAATTGATATATAACTCTAGGGTTTGTTGTTGTTGTTATTGTTGTTGGTGGTGGGAGGAACCCTGCTGCAGTAATTACAAAACCGCATGGAAAAAAGTTATATCTCTTTTGCTTATATATAATTTTTTGGATTGTGATTCAAACTTATTAGGATGAGTCCCACATCAATTTCTTACCTAAAATTTCAGTCTAATTTTGTTTCCTTCGTTGATGCAACTCTTCTAGTTATCTACCTCGGGCCTTATATTTACAGGAGTTATTTTTATTTGGAACCCTTTATCAACAGTAAATTACCCAAGATCATCATTCCTATGTAATACTTGAGTATCTCTCAACCATGGTAATTTAATCCTCAAGATCCATGGGTATTGGCAAAATCTTGTGTTTCATTTGGGTGGTAGGAGATGATTACTCAAAATGAGAGTGTAGTTAGATGGCATGACTTAAATTTTCCTATCGAGTCAGGAGGTTATAGGTTCAGGAGATTTTCTTTTGGATGATCATTATTTGTATATGATCGTAATTATTTTATTTCTCACTTTGATATTGGAGAAATTTCTCATAAACAATGGTGAATGTGTAATTTACATATTTATGTAAAACTTTTC
>NW_027070019.1:228493-270583 GCF_002906115.3 Quercus suber
TTTTTGGGTTTTTTTTTTTTTTTTTTTTTTTTTTTTTTTTTTTTTTTTTTTTTTTTTTTTGGTGGTGTTAACAAATAAAAATCTCGTTTCTCCTTGACTCAGCCTCACAAATGTTCCCGAGCTTAATTACTTACTCCGATCGGAGATTTTCGTGAGTAAAGACGGGCAGCTCCGATCTGTCCCTCTCATTCTTGGTTACACGCCTAAATCAAAGGATTTTCAGCTGGTCGGCAACGTTATTACTCAAGGGGACTTTCGCCTCAAATGGATAGACGTCGGTCAGCGTAATTTTTTAGCGCTATACGATCTTACGCCCGTGCCACATCCAAATCCTCAAGGTGTGCCATTGCTCCTCCAGCCAATTCAACAAGTTCCTCTTGAACCAGCTGCGGCAGAGGAAAGAGTCGCTTCTTCAACCCCTTCGTTTGATGAATAGATTGACGAGTTCAAGTTTGAAGGAGAGGCTTCAGGAGGGGTTCAAGTGATACAAGTTTCTGATGCCGAGGAGGAAATTAACAAGCAGTCGAGTGTTCGTCCTCCCGTTTTGACAACTGCTCGTCCAAAAGACTCTTTGGAGGAGGAAGATATGGCAGACTTGAGGAGTTTAATGAAGAATAGAGGTAAAAAAGCTGAGCCCAAAAGGACCGGTACGTCCCAACCAACTGTGAGCCTTCCTCCAGCACCTCCTCAGGTTTCTCTGGATCTCGGCACCAAGCAATTGCCAGATCCGAAGAAGAAGAGACCCCATGATGATAATGAAGGAAATGAGGTAGCGCCTCCGAAAGGGACTAAACAACAGAAGGTGACTAAAGATCACCGGAGAAAGAGGGCTTCATCTACAGAGAGCCGAGACGAAGCCCTCGTGGCTGACGTGCGCCGAGGACCTCGCACCTGGTCCCCAAGGCTGGAATTGGATAACTCTCCAATCTCTTGGGAGGCCTCCCTCAGAAATTACGATGGGGGGAGGGCAGGTCTTGTTGCTAAGGCTTTGGAGCAGCCACTTCTCCTTCTAAAGGACATAGACTCTTATAGGCGCTTCAACCAATATGAGCTCTTCCTATCCCTTAAGAGGGATATAGCCATGGTAAGTGAACTGATCCGCTTAATTAAGGTGTTGACCCTTTTTTTTTTTTTTTTTTACTTACCCCTTCTCTCTGTTCTGTATTGAAATTTGTTGTTATGTAGATTACCCAGCAGATTTATGTGGCCGAAGAGTGGAACAAGAAGTCCTATCTTGAAGCCCAAGCAGCAGCCCAATCTCGATCTGAGGCAGAAAAATTTCTAGGCAACCTGAGGGAGGATTATTCTCTGCTGTTCGAGCAGTTGAAAGACATGACCAACCAGAAGAATAGCCTTGATGCTGGCCTTAAAAATATTGTGAAACAGGTTGAAGAGCAGCGTAAACTATTGACCATGGCGGAGATCAACTTGGCGACAGAGAGGGAGCTGGTGAAAGGACTTAAGGCTGAGCTTCAAAAAGCCAAGGAGAATGCCCAATTGGCCAAGCAGAACGCTCAGCTGGCCAAGGAGGCAACTGAGGCTGAAAGAAAAGTAGTGTATCAACTAGGGGTGGATGAGACCCAAGTTAGCCTCACTGAGTAGTTTGCCTTGGTCAGCCGAGACTACTGCGATATAACTTGGGGGAAAGCAATGGATGCTGCAGGGGTCCCTGCAGACTCAAACCTGAGACTGCCTGGGAGCATATATTACGACCCTGATATCAGAGAGCTCCCAGGGTCTGATCCCCCTCCTCCCACACAATTCCAAGAGGCTTCGGAGCAATCCTTGGTCAGCCAAGTTCCTTCAATCAACCTTGAGGCCTCCAAGGAGTCTGGTCAGCCTGGTGATCAGAGCAAGCCAGCTGAGGATCCCAAGGTATCTGGCCAGCCTGGTGATCAGAGCAAGCCAGCTGAGGCACCCAAGGATAAGGGCGGGGGCTTGGGAGAAAAGAAAACCCCTTCAGAATCTAAGGATCAAGCCCCAGAAGCTGCTGCAGCTCAATCCAGTCAGGCTGCTGACCTTTTGGTCCCTCAAACGAAGACTTAGATATTTAGGGGTTTTTATTTTGTACTTGTATTAGTTTTTCTTTTATGTAAGGAATTGTAAATTATTTTCTTTTAATCA
This sequence comes from Quercus suber, assembly GCF_002906115.3. Classification (NCBI taxonomy): domain Eukaryota; kingdom Viridiplantae; phylum Streptophyta; class Magnoliopsida; order Fagales; family Fagaceae; genus Quercus; species Quercus suber. The sequence goes on from NW_027070019.1 coordinate 230,618, forward strand.
ATGAAACAGATTCCCTTCTATTTCTGGTGTCTTCATTGCATATCTTATGACTTATTATTGCTGCAAATAACTGTACTTTGTAATTATGGTAATGTAGGTAAACTTAACCACCATATCATGTTGACGATGTACATAACCAAAATTGGTACTGAAAAGAACAGTTTGTATAAGAATTACTAATAAGCAATGAATGCAACGAGTGATATGAAAGCTTCGTAAGTCTTTTCAAACATGCACAGAGAATGTTCTTACTCCTTGGTTTTGAATAAAACATTACTAAGAAGGCCTATCATAAGTTAGAGTTAATTTAAATACATTCGAGAATTTTAGGCATGACTCATTTCAGAGTTAAACTTCAATAATAATAACTATACGGAGGTGTTGACTAACCCATATTATTTGGTCCGAGGACTACAGGCATGCAAAGGAGTGTCAACTAACCCAAATCATCTGGTTCGAGGACTACAGGCATGATTGGATTTAAGTTTAAATATTTATGAGAGCAGTGACCGAGTGTTAACTAACCCAAATCATCGGGTCCGAGGACTACAGGTATGATTCGATTTAAGTTTAAATACTTATAGAACCGTGTACGAGTGTTAACTAACCCATATCATCTGGTTCAAGGACTACAGGCATGATTGGATTTAAGTTTAAACACCTAGAGAACCGTGAATGAGTGTTAACTAATCCAAATCATCTGATCCGAGGACTACAGACATGATTGGATTTAAGTTTAAACACTCAAAGAACTGTGATGGAGTGTTAACTAACCCAAATCATCTAGTCTGAGGACTACAGGCATGATTGGATTTAAGTTTAAACACCTAGAGAATTGTGAAGGAGTGTTAACTAACCCAAATCATCTGGTCCAAGAACTACAAACATGATTGGATTTAAGTTTAAACACTTAGAGAACTGTGAAGAAGTGTTAACTAACCCAAATCATCTGGTCCGAGGATTACAGGCATGATTGGATTTAAGTTTAAACACTTAGAGAACCGTGAAGGAGTGTTAACTAACCCAAATCATCTGGTCTGAGGACTACAGGCATGATTGGATTTAAGTTTAAACCCTTAGAGAACTGTGATGGAGTGTTAACTAACCCAAATCATCTAGTCCGAGGACTACAGGCATGATTGGATTTAAGTTTAAATGCCTAGAAAACCATGAACGAGTGTTAACTAATCTAAATCATCTAGTCCGAGGACTACAGGCATGATTGGATTTAAGTTTAGACACTTAGAGAACTATGAAGGAGTGTTAACTAACCCAAATCATCTGGTCCGAGGACTACAGGCATGATTGGATTTAAGTTTAAACACTTAGAGAACTATGATGGAGTGTTAACTAACCCAAATCATCTGGTCCGAGGACTACAGGCATGATTGGAATTAAGTTTAAACACCTAGAGAACCGTGAACGAGTGTTAACTAACCCAAATCATCTGGTCTAAGGACTACAGGCATGATTGGATTTAAGTTTAAACACTTAGAGAACTGTTTGGATGACGAATTGGCATGGTGATTGAAGAGAAGATTCGATTAATAATAGTACCTTTTGAGGTTATTTACATTTCAAGGGCGTGGTATCACATGACTATCTAGGTCTTCTAGAAAATACGCCCCAATGCTAGCCCTAGAAGTAATACGATATGGCCCTTCCCAATTGGCTCCTAACTTCCCCCAAGCTAGGTTCTTTGCAGTGCCGACAACTTTCCTCAGCTCCAAATCACCCCTACCTGAGCTTTTGTTGGTAATGTGCTAGTCGGACCATTGCATTTTGCCTCCTTTCATCAATCAGGTCCAAACTCTTCTCTAGCTGCTCATTGTTGCCAGTCGGACTGAATGAACTAGTTCTCAGTGTTGGGAACCTAGTTTCCTAAGGTATGACAGCTTCAACCCCATAGGTCATCGAGAAGGGGGTCTCTCCAGTAGATCTACGAGGCGTAGTTCTGTAAGCCCAAAGTACGTGTGGCAATTCTTCCACCCACTTGCCATTCGCATCGTCTAGCCTCTTCTTTAAGCCATTTACTATGACCTTGTTAACAGCTTCTGCTTGCCCATTACCCTCGGGATAAGTAGGAGTGGAGTATCTATTTATGATTCCCAGTTCACTACAGTAATTCCTGAATGCTTTGCCATCAAACTGTAGGCCGTTATCCGAAATGAAATTGTGAGCAACCCCAAATCGAGTGACAATATTCTTCCACACAAATTTCTGTACATCCACATCTCTGATGTTGGCCAGAGGTTCAGTTTCGACTCATTTGGTGAAATAGTCTGTGCCGACCAGAAGGTATTTGCTATTTCCTGTAGCCTTAGGGAATGGTCCCACGATATCTAAACCCCATTGGGCGAAAGGCCATGGGCCGGATAGTGGATTAAGAGTTCCCTCTGGTTAATTAATGTTTGGGGTAAATCGTTGACATTGATCGCACTTTTTAACATACTCGTGGGCTTCTTTTTGCATGTTCGGCCACCAATAACTTTGAGTAATTGCTCGATGAGCTAAGGACCTACCTCCAATGTGGCTCCCACAGATTCCTTCATGCAATTCCTCTAGTAGCAACTCAGCCGCTTCAGGATGCATGCATAACAAGTATGGTCCTGAATAGGAGCGTTTGTATAGTTTCTGGTCCTCGAACAGCTAGAATTTGTTCGCCTTCCTTCGAATTCTTGTCAGCTTCCCCCTTTTCTTCAGGCAAAATATCTTTTTTCAAGAATTTAATTATAGGATCCATCCAGCAGAGCTCGGTCCTGACTTGGTAAACTTGGACTACATCTCTTCTTGCATCGGTAGGCCCATGCAAGTCCTCGACGAGGATAACTTTAGGTAAATTTTGCGCCGAAGAGGTAGTGAGTGTGGCCAAAGAGTCAGCACGTGCGCTACCACTTCTGGGGATGTGCAGCAAACTGAAATATTCGAACTCCGATTGCAGACATTTAATTTGGCTCAGGTATCCCTGCATTCTTTCATCCTTCGCCTCAAACTCACCTTGTACTTGACCCACTACTAACCTTGAATCCGAGAACAACTCCACTGCCTTTCCTCCCATTCTTTGGACCACAGCCATTCCCATTAGTAGGGCTTCGTACTCCACCTCATTATTTGTTGCCGAGAAATCCAGTCTTAACGACTTTTCAATGATGATTCTTTCAGGGGATATCATCACTAGCCCTACTCCAGAACCTTTTTGGTTCGCTGTGCCATCCACGTACACTTCCCAATGGAAGGGGCCTTGTTGAGAAATCATGCCAACCGATTTTTCATCCACGTTCGATGTTGGTGTTACTTCTTCTAATTGGGGCTCCGTGAACTCGGCCACCAAATTCGCAAGTACCTGGCCCTTGACCAATGTGCGAGGCATGTATTTGATATTGAAAGCCCCCAAGATCATACCCCATTTAACAATCCTTCCAATGTAGTCAGCACTTCGAAGTATAGCCCTAAGTGGGAGCTGAGTGAGGACAATGACCGTATGGGCCTGGAAATAGTGAGGTAGCTTTCGTGTACCAAGCACTACTGCTAGGATAGCCTTTTCCAGTGGCAAATAATGGATCTCGACTTTATGCAGCGACTTACTTACATAATAAACTGGTATTTGCACACCACAATCTGCTTGTATCAACACCAAGCTCACAGCATAGGGAGCTAAGCAATGTAGGCAAACAAGACTTCATTTGGCTCAGGACTGGACATGATTGGTGGCCGAACCAGATAATCTTTAAGCTGCTGAAAGGCCACAGCACATTCTTCAGTCCACTCGAATCCCTTCCACTTGTTGATCAGAGAGAAGAAGGGTCGACACCTGTCTGTTGATCGAGAGATAAATCGATTCAAGGCAGCAGTCATTCCAGTCAGTTTCTAAACTTTCTTGGGATTCCGAGGAGCTTGTAAATTGTTGATGGCCTTTATCTGGTCGGGGTTGACCTCAATTCCCCTGTGAGTCACCATGTACCCCAAAAACTTGCCTGACCCCACACCGAATGAGCACTTGGCAGCATTTAGGCACAGCTTGTACTTTCTAAGAACTTCAAAGGTACCTTCAAGGTCCTTCACATGCTCAGCAACAATCTTGCTTTTTACCACCATGTCATCTATATAAATCTCGATATTTTTACCTAGTTGTGGCTTAAACATCCTCGTCATCATTCTTTGATAGGTAGATCCCGCATTTTTCAAGCCAAATGGCATCATCTTATAGTGGGAGTTACCAATAGGGGTGATGAAAGCAGTCTTCTCCTAGTCATCCAGGGCTAGTGGTATCTGGTGGTAACCTTAGAAAGCATCCAGGAAGCTCATCCGAGGGTGGCCGATAGTGGCATCCACTAGCTGATCAATTTTTGGCATAAGGAATGGATCTTTAGGGCAAGCCTTATTTAAATCAGTGAAGTCCACGCATACTCACCATTTCTCACTCTTTTTCTTCACCACCACAGTATTTGCTAGCCACTCAGGGTAAAAAACTTCCTTAATAGCTCCAGCTTGTTTGAGCTTTGCTACTTCTTCACTTACCGCATCAGCATGTTCCTTGGATGGGCGCCGAGGAGGCTGCTTCTTATAGGTAATCAGTGGGTTTACCTTCAAATGGTGACATATGAATTCTGGATCTATCCGTGGGGCTTCGTAAGCGTTCCAAACGAACACGTCAAGGTTTCTCTTAAGGAATTCTACTAACTCTTCCTTCTCCTACACAGGTAGTTGAGATCCCACTTGAAAGAATTTTTTCGGATTGTCTCCGATGATAACTTTTCTCAAATCTTCGCACCCAGCGCTTTCGTCCAGATCTTCGACAGGCAATACCCGAGACTTTAACTGCTATAAACCCCTTTCAGCCTTGGACGAGGACTCGGCTTCAGGTTCATGCTGGATGGCAGCCACTAAGCATTGTCTGGCTGTGGACTGATCTCCTCGGATCTCACAAACCTGTCCTTCAGATGGGCACTTAACTTTCTGATGCAAAGTAAAGGAAACAGCCCCCAGTGTATGAAGCCAAGGTCTGGCTACAATTGTCGTATAGGGCGAATACACGTCTACAACTATAAAATCCACCTCTACCAACTCTGAGCCGGTCCGCACAGGTAATCGTATCTGGCCTTTCAAGGTGACAACCCTTCCTTCAAAACTCACAAGGGGGAAATTGTAAGCTGTTAAGTCCTGAGGTTTTAGGTCCAGCCCCTTGTAGAGATCAAGATACATTATTTCTACCACGCTACCCTGGTCCACCATCACCCTCTTCACATCATACCCTCCAATTCTTAGGGTAATTATTAAAGCATCATCATGGGGTTAGATGGTCTCGATCTTATCCTAATCCGAGAACCCTAGAATCAGTTGAGTACCCGAGTTAGCTCTCTTCGGACCTTGGCCGAAATCCCCTGCGGGTGACCGAACTACTGACATAACCTTCGATGGCTAGGATCCTATTCTTCCTGGTGCAGCGAAGACGACGTTAATAGTTCCCAACGGCGGCTTTAAAGAGACATCTCTTCGGGGCACTGAGCTCATCTGCCCTCCTCGGCCACTAGAGTGGTGCAAAAGGTGTCTCAGTTTACCTTTACTGACCAGTTGGTCTAAATGATCCCACAGGCTCCTGCAATCCTCTATGGTATGCCCATGGTCTTAATGGTACTGGCAGTAGAGATTATGATTACGCCTTTCAGGGTTCCCTACCATCTTATTCGGCCACCTGAATAATGGTTCATTCTTAATCTTTTCCAAAACTTGGTGTACTGGCTCTTTGAATACAGTGTTGATTGCTTGAGGATTTGTTGATCCTGATTGCCTAGCAAAATCTCTCCGTGGTTTACTGTTATTGTAACGGTCCGACCTAAAATCTCTTCTCTCTTGGGGGATAACCTTATCCTTTCTCTTCCCTTGCTGCTGATCTTCTTCGACTCTTTTATACTTTTCAATACGGTCCATAAGCTGACGCATGTTAGTAACGGGTTTACCAGACAAGGACGTCCTTAAACCATGGTCAGTAAGGAGGCCGAGCTTGAACGTGTCGAGGGCCATTGCATCAAAGTTACCCTCCATATCATTAAACATCTCCAGTACCTATCCAAATACGCCTTCAGGGTCTCACCCTCCTGCATGCTCAAGAATAGCAGAGAAGACAAGGGCTTGGCCACTCTTCGGCATGTGACAAAACGTGAACCAAATGCTTGAGTGAGCTCTTTGAAGGAATTGATGGAGTCTACTTTCAAGCTGTCAAACCACCTCATTACAACCGGTCCAAGACTGGAGGGGAAGATCTGACACATCAGAGATTCATCTCTGGAGTAGACAGCCATCCTTTGATTAAAGTGGCTCACATGTTCCACCGGGTCCGTTTTACCATTATAGATGGTGAATGTCGGCTGGTTAAAGTGCCGAGGAAGTCTCGCCTCTTCAATCCTGTGCGTAAAAGGTGACCTAGAGATCTGATTCAAAGTCCTGCTCACAGCATCGTTCCCTACACCTCCACGTGATGGGCTTCTAGGTTGCCTTTTACGATGAGGCTCCTCCTCATAGGAAAAGGATTCACTGACTGGTGTTCGAGACCTCTGCTTGTAAGTGACGTCCTGTCCGTCATCGGAATCCTCCTCGGAATACGAAGAAATCCATTTCCTCTTTGCATGGCGCAACTCCCTTTTTAGTTTTTCAACTTCTAGTTGCAAATCCCGGTTCTTCTCTGCATGGGGCACGTGACTTCCACCATGTGACTGGCTTTGACCAGTATGCGTAGTGTGCGCACTTCCTTCACGATCTTGTCTTTTCTCCAAGTTAAGAAAAGGGTCAACATACTGGGATGCCCTAGATTCTGCTCGTTGTCAACTTGGTTCAGCCATTATCAACTATTGTTTTCACTCCTGCACAAGCTCTTTCCCACAGACGGCACCAATTGTAGGGTTGGTTTTTGTATCCCAAGCCCAAAGGATTTGGATTATGAGCCCAATAAACCCAATAAACCCAAAACAATGAATTTATAGAGAGTGGGTGAAAGAGCTGGGCTGGTTGTGACTTAAACAACAGTCAACCATGGTATTAGGAGAGGTATTAATGTAGAAACACACTTGAAAAACTCAACAAATGGATGTCCGAAGAGGTGTATTATTGAATGAAAGGTGATCACATCTCTTAGTGCTACAATAAAGTTACTTTCTTCTGCTTTCTCTTTGCTTTCCCCCCTCCCCCCACCTTTTTTCCTCCCCTTTTACCAGAGGCCTCTTCTCTTTATATAGCACCCTCTCTCATCATCTTCATCGTCCACTTGTTCTTCATCTAGGCATCCACTTGAGTACATGTCCCATCAGGTATCTTCTTTAGCCCTTTGTGAGTGGTGGTAGCTGGGATTATACTATTCAAAAGCCTTCTCCACATTAATGCAGCCCGAAAAGCAGCTGCAGTGCATTTAATGTGGTGGTTGCAGTTTGTCTTATAGATATTTTTTCGTTCCTATCATCGCCATACATGCCTGAAGCCTCCCCTTATTATCAAAATCATTAGAAAGATTACTTGAACCTCCCAGGTGTCTGCTTGACCAAGGCTCTTTGTGTCCGAGGAGGATGCTCTCTTCAGACCAATGGCGATCTCTTCGGACTTCACTCCTCATTCACTTCCAAGTATGTTTCTTCCACAAGGGTTCCTTCTCAAACATTTTCCTCTATTCGGACATACAGTAATCTTCAAATAGGGCCCTAGGCCCAATACCTAAGGTTGGGCTTTCACCCCCCACATGTCCAGTCTTTCCACAAAAATGACAAACCCTTAAAGGTCTATCATGCAACTTAACCTTAGGAAGAGGAGGATTCTTAGGCTTAGACTCTTTAAGATCAACCTTAATGTTCCTAGAAGTTGGTGTAACATCTACTGTTTTGAAAATCTCACTCTTGGGTGGCTCAGAAGATGAAACAAAGTTTGTGGAATGAGTTTCAGACACACAGATGCTATCTTCAAAACCTAGACCAATTTTGTCTAAGGGAGGCTTCTGAATACTCAACATGTGTTCAAGCTTAGAACTAGAAAACCTGTTTGTTCTCTAGCAACAGATAATTCTAGTTTCAAGTTCTTAACTTTATCAAGCAACAACATATTTTTAGTCTTCACCTTATCAATCAATTGATTAGTTTCAAACAATTTTAACAACAAATTTTTCTTATCAAGTTCAAGAGAAGCAATTTTCTTTAAATCTAAATCAACATTCATAGCATCCTTTGCAGCAACCTTGCAAAGCTTATTATAGGCTTTTTGCAAATCAGCATTCTTAGAGAGTTCCCCATCAAAAAGGTCCTCATCAACCACAAAACTTTCATCAACTACAGCAATAGCTGTGAAAGCAATGAAGTTTCCATCCACATCACTACCAGACTCATGATTAGAAACTTCATCATCACTAAGGGTTACAACCATAGCTTTACCCTTTGATCTCAAGAATGTAAGACATTCTGACACATGACCATACCCTTAACAACCAAAACATTGTTATCCCAAAAAATTATTAGAGGGTTGACCTACTTTCTCTCTAGATTTATCAGTATTGTTCGCTTTAGTGGATTCGTTCCTCTTGAAATTCCTAGTTTCAGCATTGTTTTTACCTCTTGCCCTTTTGTTATTGTTCCTAAGAAAGTTTCTAAAGTGCTTGGCAAGATATGCGATCTCCGTAGCAGAAAGTTTATCATCAAATCTATTCCCATCAACATCATCAACAGACTTAAGAGCCATTGATTTGGATTTCTTTGTCTTAGGTAGGTCTAACTTATAAGACTAAAGAGATCTTACAAGCTCATCAACAGGGATGGGGTCCATCAATCTTAACAATCTAAGTATCTTCCTAACAATCTTAGGTTGATTACAAATTTCACCCAAATTATAAGTAGAATTAACAATATCATTAAGCTTAGCATAGAATTCATCAAAACTTTCATCATCAGACATCCTAATGCTTTTAAATCTAGTTGTTAACTGATGCAACTTATTCATTTTAACTGCCTTTGTGCCTTCATGCATAGTTTGGAGAATATTCCAAGCAGTATGAGCAACCTCAACATTAGAGATCCCCTTGAATTCCTCCATAGAAATAGTATTAAAAATAGCATTCATGGCTTTGCTATTAAAAGTGACTACTTCTTTTTGAGAAGTTTGCCACTCGCTTATAGGAGTAGTTGGTTTCTCCCATCCGTATTCAATGGAATTCCAAACTCTCTCATCAATAGATTTCAGGAATGCTTTCATCCTTACTTTCCAGTATGCATAGTTATTCCCATCAAAGTGAGATGGGATCACAAGAGAGTGACCGTGTTCCATGACAACAAGGGTCAATGATCAAATCTTAGATCAAAAAATCTAAAAACTAGACCTAACCTGCTTTGATACCACTTATACGTTTTCAAACCCCTTAAAACACAAGTTGATTAACTTAGTTATTTAGCCAAGTGATTACTTAGATAAATTATTCAGATCTAGGTTAACACAAGTAAATCGTATCATATAAATAGTGTGAAAAAATAAAGAACACACGATATAATAACCTAGGAAAACCAAACCCGTAAAAAGCCTAGAGAGGATTTAACCTAGCTATCCTCAAGGTAAAATGGATCCACTATGAAAGAATTGAAGTTTGTACAATAAGACTTAGACCACTAACATCCTATTTCTACCTCGAGTAAAAAACTTACTACCATGACCACGTGATAGCTCCAAGTCCATGGGCTACTTCTTTCTTTGATCCATAGCAACCACAAGTTCTCCTACTTGTGTTTTTCTTTAAACTCTTAAAATAGTAACCAAAGAGATCACCAAGTTTTTGACATCAATCTTGGTCTTGATAACCCTAAGTGTGTATAAAGGTAAACACCTCTAGATCTCACAGAAGATTCAAACACACAGTATATCAACAACCTCTAAAACCTGGCTAGGGTTTTTCTTTTTATACTTGAAGCAAAATATAAAACCCTACATGTCATATGAGGTTGGGCTGAGTTGGAAATTCTGCAGAAAAAAACAATTTGCACGAGGTTCGATCAATCGAGTCTAATTTTCGATCAATCAAGCCTTGCAGATTTAGTCTAGTAAATTCTACAATCACTCGATTCTAACTTTACACATAAACACACTTTAAGCAACCTAAATCTAGACTCTAAGTTTTGATCATGGTTTGCCAACACATTACACATTGAAGTTCTAATACATTTAGATCCTAAAGTCTTAGAACCTAACAAAGAATCTGTGATTAAGCCACTTAGGTCCATTTTCCAAAGTAGGTAATTTCTATGGCATGATTCCCGTGTGAGATTACTCATGTGAGATTACTCATATTAGAGATTGGTTCCCTTCTTGGACTTAAGTCTGACAAGGAGCCAAGTTTAGCAGGCTAACCCCCTTCCTTCTTTTATTATGATTGTTCTAGTGCTGACATTATTTTTCTTGCTGCTAATTCATTTCTGCCATACTTTTATTATTGTATTTTCCTTTTGCAAAATTTTTTAAACATTATCTTTGGTAGGTAGCAAGTACTTTAGTTAAAATATTTTAGCTATCCTGTTGTATTATGTTTCTCCTGCCATAATGTTTTTTGTGACAGTATTTCCTGCCGTAGACACATGACCAAGATCCTTGTCAGGGTTCCTAGCTTGTGCACAAGCTGGCTTAAGGTGGGTTTCAATTGAGCTAGTCCCAAATCTCCTATCCCAGAATCATTGGGCCATAGTACGACAAGAGCAGTCTAGCCCAAGATATGAAAAGGCCCACCACATTTAAATTGGCGACTCCATTGGGAAGTTGGGATAAAGATAGGGAAGGCAAATAAAGCCCTCGCAAGTTATACCCCCGAGATTGAAAACGATGCAAAACATGAGCGCCTTGCCCTCACAGGCAGAGTCAAGACCAGTAACGCCCCACCAGCACTAGCCCAACCAAGCAGAAGGTGTTATTAGAGTGTGGGCTAGGCCATAACAGTAGCAAAGAGTTCCTATTGATAATGCCAACTTTTTCATCGAGGTGCTGCAATCCATGCAGCATTCCCAGCAGCAGATAATGGAAGAGATTTGCCAAATAAAGGCGGACAAAATGAAAGAAAAAGGAAGTCAGCATAAACCAAAGCATGCGGCAGACAAGGAAGAAACCTCTGTAAGGGGTGGTCCGTAGAATGCGGAGCAGCATTTCATTACCATGGCCGAAGTTGCAGCCCTTTTAGTATGGGAAAGGGCCAAAGCACCTAAAGAGAGATTTTATGCACAAAGGCCTCCTTATCCATTGAGAATACTTAGCAAACCATATCCTAAGAGATATGACTTGCGAACTTTCGCACAATACAATGGCAGAAGGGGAAGTGCTATCGAACATGTGAGCAAGTTTATTGACACCCTCGGTCCCTACGCGACCGACAAGGACTTACGTCTTCGGAAATTTTCTAAATCCCTATGTGACTGCGCGTATACCTGGAACATCGGTTTGAAGCCAGGGTCAATTCCAACATGGGACAACATGGTTGACGTGTTTTGCACTGAGTACTTTCATCGAGAAGTGACCGTAATGCTTGCAACTTTGCAAGCGACCAAGCAAAGGAGCGGTGAAGACTTGATGGAATACATCAAGAGATTCAAGGACGTAGCTCTTGACTGCTATGATCATTGTGAGGAAAAGACATTGGTGGAAATGTGTATGGGTAACATGATTATGGAATACAGAGCTGTTTTGGAGAACATAGAAATCTCTCAGTTCTCATAGTTACTGTAGAAAGCCAGGACGATCGCCCAATCAATAAGGCCAAGCTCTAATAGGCCCAAAGTACGGATGTCCACTCCGCAAGCCATGGCAGTATCTACTAGCAAAAGGAAAAGGAAATCGACTAGGAGGGAGTACGAGACCCCTTCACCACTACCATGTACACCGAAGGAGCTAGATGTGCTCCTAGATAAATGGATTGCAGACGGGGTCTTCAAGCCCAACCAAGTTTCTAGGGAACCTACCAAAGAAGAGTAGAGAGACCCGTGTTTTTGCCGTTTGCATAATTATGTACAACACCCTACCACAATATACTGGGTACTCCATAGACTAGTGCATCACAGTTTTTTTTTTTTTTTTTTTTTTTTTTTTTTTTTTTTTTTTTTTTTTTGGAACTCTCGAGCTATCTCAGCCAGAAGTCCAAAGAAACCCACTCCCGAACCACAAGGGAAAAGGAGTAGTAGCAGTCATTATTTGCACGAATCTAGGAGAAGACGAAGAGGAAAGGCCAACCTTGCCTACCGCAACAATTACCACCTTGCAGAAAAGTTCTAGGTTCAAGAACCTGTTCGAACAGTTGGAACTCACAATAAATGAGTGATGAATTGCCACAGAGGCTCTGGTGAGCATTGCCTCAAGGGCAAGAGTAGAATGCCAGTCGGCGGAAACTAGAGCTGACAAAACCTTCTTATAGGACACTAACGAGATCACTTTTAGTGATGTAGACATGGAAGTAGGGCATTCAAATCATAGGAAACCTCTCTACTTGGCTGCCTCCATAAATCAAATCTTCATTAAAAGGGCCTTGGTCAATACAAGCGCTTCAGTAAACCTCATTTTGCTTGGCACACTACAAGCAGCAAGAACTTCAGAAAGGAAAATACAGAGATGCCTAATAGAGGTAACAAGATTTTGGGGAAGAGGTGAATATACCACATGCCATATCCAATTATGGCTGAAAGTAGGACCAATAGCCTCCTTGGCCTGCTTCCATGTAGTGAAAACAGAACTCTCATACCATATATTATTGGGAAGACCGTGATTGCATAAACACTAATTGGTCTCGTCTACCTACCATCAATGCGTGAAAGAAAGGCTGAACGGCAGAATGATACGAATAGTGACAAACTCATCACCCTTCAAGCAAGCAGATGCTTATCTAGTAGAAACCATATTTTACGATGAGTGGGCACCATTCGATAAAAGCTCGGTGTCCAAACCACAAGGCACTTTTGTCCCTAGATGGAAGGATATTCAGGATGACCAAGAGCTTGATCTAAGGGGACTACTAATGCGAAGAAATAAGAGGAAAGAGTCACCCTCTTTGGAGTCAAGTGATACACCACGATGTGTCAGGGTTCGGACCCCTGATGGCAGAATAGTCTACAAGTTATGAAGATGTGCAGGGCCCACCTATAATACACAAGGGGGTCCCAAACAAGGGCCACAACAAAAAAGTTTAGTGTGCTGTGTAGCCTAGGAAAATTCAAAAGAAGAAAGCAATACGGAAAAAGAAGAGAAAGTTACAGCAGAAAAGGATACGAAGGTAACGGTAGAAGACAAGTTAGAAGAAGTTGATTTGGGCACCGACCCATAGACCCATTTCGATAAGTTCAAAATTGTCAGAGGAGGAAAAGTTAAAGCTGATACTATTGTTGAAAGGGTTCAGGGATGTTTTTGCATGGGACTACAATGAGATGCCTATGTTAAACCCAAGATTGGTAGTGCACACGCTCAACGTAGATAGTAAAGGAAATGCAAAAGTTGTTGGCCGCTGGTTTCATTAAACCCATCCAACACCCGCGATGGCTGTCCAATATCGTGCCAGTGAAGAAGTAAAATGGGCAAATAAGATGCTGCGTAGATTTCAGAAACCTCAACCAAGTCTACCCAAAAGACAAATTCCCACTGCCCAACATGGACTTGCTAATAGACTCTGTAGCAGGGAATGCCATGTTCTCCTTTATGGACGGATTCAATGGATATAACCAGATTCGAATGGCGCTAAAAGATGCAGAGAAAACTACTTTTAGAACACCCATAGCTAATTTCTACTATACTGTGATGCCCTTTGGGTTGAAAAATGCAAGAACAACTTACCAGTGCACTATGACGACCATATTCCATGACGTGATGCATTATGAGCTGGAAGACTATGTGGATGACATAGTTGTAAAGTCAAGAAGGTGAGAGGACCATGTTAAACTATTGAGAAAGGTGTTTGAAAGATGCAGAATTTTTAAGTTGAGAATAAATCCGCTAAAATGTACTTTCGGAGTGTTTGCCAGGAAATTCTTGGGGTTCTTAGTCCACAACAGGGGAATAGACGTGGACCCATCTAAAGCCACAGCCATAACAACCATGAAGTCACCTGCCATAGTAAAGGAATTGAAGAGTTTTCTGGGAAAATTTTCTTACATCAGCATTCGCCAAATTACTCTAGAAGGGACAAAGTTTTGAGTGGGGAGAGGCACAGCAGACAACCTTTCGAAGGCTACAGCAAATTATGGCAAATCTCCCTACGATGCAAGCCCTAATCCGCAAAAGGCCATTGTTGCTCTATCTGACCTCAAGCCCATATGTCATAAGTACTTTGATCGCCCAAGAAGATAGAGGCAGTATTGAACAACCAGTTTATTACGTGAGTCACACTCTAAAGGACGTAGAGACCCGCTACCCCAGAGTAGAAAGTACATGCCTAGCAATAGTATACACATCACAAAGGTTGTGCCATTACTTCCTAGCCTATGAGGTATACTTGATGACGAAGTCCCACGTAATCAAAACTCTTCTTTGACAGCCAATTCTCTCAAAGAGGATATCTCAGTGGTTGTTACAATTATCACAATATGACTTGAAGGCAGGAACACCCAAGGCATTAAAAAGTCAAGTCATATCAGATTTGCTAGCACAATTCCTGGGATAAGAGGAATTCCTAGTAGACAATGAATTCCTGGGGAAGTGGCCATGGTAGAAGTAATTGAAGAGCAATGGGTGATGAAGTTCGATGGTTCTTCTACAGCCCACTTAGGAGGCGTAGGAATAGTCCTCTATCACAAAGGAGAAGAGGTCGTGGCGCTCTCATTCAAGTCGGAGTTTCCTTGCTTAAACAATACCGCAGAGTACAAGGATTATCTCACTAGGTTAGCCACAGCCCTCGAGATGAAGATCAAGCATTTGAAGGTGACAGGTGACTTCAACCTGGTGGTTTGCCAGGCCAAAAGGATGTTGACCCAGAAAATGGAAGAAAGGTTTTCGATGTTTGAGATAAAGTACGCTTAAAGAAACGAGAATCGGTACGTAGATGCACTAGCCACGTTGGGCTCACAGATAGCCTTTAAAGGAAGTAGTACTAGAGTCGAAGTCAGCAAACGAAGGGAATCTATTGTTGAAATACTGCAAAAAAGGTTCCAGGAAGAACAAGGGTGTAAGGAGGGCTGGAGAATTCCCATTAAGGAATCCCTATTAAAAGAAAGAGATATGGCAGATTTGAAGACATGGATGGACAACACCCTGATGAAAGAGGAACTATACCGCAGAATGCCAGGAGGAATTCTTTAAAGGTGTGTAGGACAAGAAGACGCCCAAAGAAAATTGAAAGAGGTGCATGGCAGAACTTGTGAATTCTATGGTGAAATCAGCCTTTACTGCAAACTTTAGAGAGCGGGTTTTTATCAGCCAAGCATGGGTAAGGATGCGAACCCAGTCTAAACCCAATGCGAAGCCTGCCATTTGGCTATAGACAGGGAGAAGAGTTATGCTGTGTTCGTGAAGACTGGAGAAGCCCATTTGTGTAATAACTGACAGAAGGTATCCTGCCACAAAAGCATAGTTAAAGATATAAACTTAAAAAGCTGGTAGTGCACTACTTTTTACATGAGGGAATCCTTTTTAAAAAATGGTATGATGGAGACCCATTACGTTGTTTGGGTCCTGAAGAAGCAAGGGAGATGATAAAGGAGGTACATGTAAGGGAATGCGGAAAGCACCAAGGGAACAAAAGGCTATACCGATGTATGCTACAAATGGGTTATTATTGGCCCACTATGAAGAAAGATACAACAAAATTTGTGAAGAAATGCCACAGCTGCCAGGTGCAGGTTAACCTAATTCACACTAACCCACAAATTTTACATAGCATGGTCACCCCATGGCCCTTCCATACCTAGGGGCTTGACTTAGTGGGACCAGTTAATCCACCCTCTCATGGGTACATATGGATCCTTATGGCTATAGATTACTTTACCAAATAAGTAGAATCCATACCACTTCGTAAGGCCACAGGAGGAGTCGGGGCAAATTTTACCAAGGAGAACATAATTGTTAGATTCAAAGTACCTCATAGGATCATCAGTGATAATGACACTCCATTTGTCAACAGTGAGGTGAGAAAGATGATGGAGTTTTATCAGGTCAAACACCATCGGTCACCGCCCTATTACCCCCAAGGGAATGGGTAGGCAGAAGCAACAAACAAAACCCTCATCAAGATCATTAGCAAGATGAGTCAGTAGTACACTAAAGGATGGGCAATGCATCTGCCAGACGCCCTTTAAACCTA
Source organism: Quercus suber (assembly GCF_002906115.3). Classification (NCBI taxonomy): domain Eukaryota; kingdom Viridiplantae; phylum Streptophyta; class Magnoliopsida; order Fagales; family Fagaceae; genus Quercus; species Quercus suber. The sequence continues at coordinate 246,888 of NW_027070019.1, forward strand.
CTAGAGCTCCCCCAAATCTGCCACAGGATTTTCACCTTTCTCTTTAGTCTACGGAACAGAGGTAATGAGCCCAGCCAAAGTGATGACGCCCTCCTTAAGGGTCATGCTGGCATGAAAGAAGGAAAAGGAGAAGGAAGTTTTCGCGATAGAAAGATGCGAAGACTAGGAAGGATTAGATAAGAAAATGGAGAAGGCCTAAGAGCATAGTCGCAGATACAGACAAAAGATGACTAAAGTTTACGGCAGAACGACCAAAGAAAGGGTGTTCGCAGAAGGATAGTTTGTGCTGAAAACGGTGTGGCGAGCCTTTTGTGATTTTTGGGCTAGACTACCTCCTGTTGTACTGAGGCCCAATTATTCTGGATAGGAGAGTTGGGACCGGTCCAGTTGTAACTCACCTTGGCCTAGCTTGTGCATAAACTATGCCCCGTTTGCCGAAGCTTTGGTCACATGCTCCTGGCAGGCAAAACTGTCACAGAAGATTTATGGCAGACAGGCAATATGGTAATAATACGTTTCCCACTGGGCAAAAGAAAATAGGAACTCTTAATCAAAATGAAAAAGAAGAAATGCAAGGAAAAACATTACAAGTGAAATTACAAAGACAAAAAGGAATAATCTTGACGGAAACTGCAAAATCAAAGAAGAAAAGTTTTTTTTGTGGTGTTCAATTAAGTTACGGGACTAAGGCCGAGGAGGGAACCACTTCCTCAATGTGGGTAACCTCACAGGATGATCCTGCCATGGAAATTATCCACTTTGAGGGAATAGGCCTAAATGACTTATGCCCCAAATAAATCCTTTTTCTTTAACAGAGGATAGGCTTTTAAAGGGAGAGAAGGGATTAGCCTATTAGTGCATACCTGCCATTTTACACTCACTATTTCTTCCCCTTCTTTTCTCTTCGTTTTTGCTACTTTTTAATTCTTTCCCCTCCCACTCTTACTCTTTCTTTCTTAGCACTTACGGTTTATGGTGAAAGTGGTGTTGTGATTCTCTCCTTGTGATTGTTACTATTGCGATGATCCACTGTGCACGGCAAAGGCCCTTTATATACTACTTGTTGCGACTGTTTTTTTACCATTTTAGCCTTTAACCATTTTTGTCTGATTTAGGGTGTTCCTCCCGACCACTCATTGGTTTGTCAGTTGTCCAGCCACCACCACTTACCTATGCTGGCTTTGCCACTCCCTATTACCAAACAAAGAAGGCTATTTTGTTTGCTTGCTCACCGTGGCATTCATATCCACCATAATGTGGGTGTTCTCTCTTTCTATCCCTCGTGGCATGCACCTAGTTATTCTAACTCATCCTTGCTTCTTTTAGGTGGTAAGTCATCCCAGTAAGACATTACCTCCAAAAGAATCTGAGCAGGAACCCCAGAATAGGCTCTCCCTTCTCCCTACTGCCAAACCATACCCTCTCTTACCTCTAGCCCATAACCCACCACTCCTGTATTAGCTGGGTACAAATTGATAGTGCCTAGGCCTTGCACATGTGGGTGTTCTCTCTTGCTATCCCTCATGGCATGCACTTAATGGTTTTAACTCATCCTTGCTTTTTTTAGGTGGTAACTCATCCCAGCAGGACATTACCTCCAAAAGAATCTGAGCAGGAACCCTAGAATAGGCTCTCCCTTCTCCCCATTGCCAGACCATACCCTCTCTTACCTCTGGCCCATGACCCACTACTCTTGTATTGGCTGGTACAAATTGATAATACCTAGGCCTTGCACATGCCCTACTTCCTATGTACGTTGAAAGCTTGTCTGCTGCTCATGCGTTTGCTATGGTCTGAAGGCTCATCTGTGCATTCTGCCACTCATCCTTGACCTCTTATGGCATGAACTGTCTTCTGGTTTTTCATTCTTTATTGGCTTGCTTCTTTCAAGGGCTGGGCCTTGCTTGATCATGGGCTTTTCTCCTTTTAGTCCATTCCTTGCTCCACCCATAGTCTTATTGCTATTCCTGCCATACTACTCTGCCATTCTTACCGTGGTGTTACTTGACCCTTACTCGCTAAGCCTCTTTAGGCCTGCTGCTTATTCTTTTCCTAATGACTCAATATGGCCATTGGTTTTATACTCGTGCTACTTTTGGGCTTTTCTTGACCCATTTCATTGCTTGTGGGCTATTTTGTCCCATTTATTTCTTCTTGAGCATCCTTGGTGCATTTTCTTTTCTTGGGCATCATTGGCCCATTTTCTAATTCTGCTTAACCATGGGCTTTTACTAACTCCCTTGGGCTTCCCTAGCCCAATTACCTTATTCCACATCCTTGGGGCTCATAGGCTTCCCATCAACCCCTTACTTTCTTACTTCATCACTTCGGGCTTGCTGTGACCCATTCTTACTTTGCTATATCACATAATGCCCATAGGTTTTCTATTTCTCTTTTTGGGCTCCTTTAGGCCCATTTTATTTCCTCAAGGCCCATTTAGGTACTTTATGGGCCTATGAACCACTGCTTCTGCCATCCAAGCTTAATGGTTCTTCTAACCATCCATTAACTCTCCTCTACCCATACTGTTGGGTTTCTTCCTGCTATTGGGCCTCAAAATGAGCATCATCAAATGGCAGACCACATCAGGTGAGGTCTGGAAGGACCATCTAAATTTTCACCAAAATGGAAGGGACCCTTTGTAGTAAGGGAAGCACATGCAAGTGGGTATTATCGTTTGGCCCAGATGAATGGAAAAGGTCTAATGGACCCTATTAATGGCAAATGGTTAAAGCGATATTATGCCTAAGAAACATTCTGTAGTTATTCCTTTCTCTTGTTTTTTTCCCCCCCTCCAAGTGATCGCCCTAGCTAGGGATGATGTCATAAGAAAGTATTGTGGTGTGTTTTCATTTGTAAAAAAAGAAGGTGATGAAGACTATAGAGTATTAGCAAAACATACTATAGCACAATCATAGTAATAACTATAGCAAATGTAGCATAATAGATTACAAACCTAAAATATATAAGTCATGTTAGACTTATCAAATAAGTGCTAGAGAAAATAAGGAAGTGTACTGGGTAGGATGAAAAGGGAAAGAAAATAAACATAAGAGAAGGAATTAAACAAGGAACTACACAATGCAATAAGTCTCATCAAAGGCCTAAAATAAGGGTCTGATCTCCATAGCGGCTAAGGTCAGCAACACCAAAGAGGAGGCGCTCATGATATGCCTCTAGGTCTACCCCCTCATTCTTCAAAATCTCGATGCGAGCATCTATGGCATCCACAGCAAGCTGAACCTTCTTCGTAAAGAAGGCTCAAGCAATCTCTCGCAAGTGATCCTGCAGGAACTCCACAGCAAACCCAACTCTGATCAACTCTTGAACTATGGCCCTCCACTACAGGATCCTCTTAGCAGACACAGTGTCGATGAAGTTATGTTTGATATCATTCATTATGCTCCCCAATAGCTTGAGGAAGTGCTCCCTCATGGATCATCCAAAAAGAAACCCCTGCACGAAGTCCCCATAACTATTATAAACTGCCTCCAAATGAGAGATACACTCCCCAGGGACCCAAAAGCCATGAAAATCAACATAAGGGGCTCCAGCACCCAGAAATTCGCAGGATCTAGATCATTGGTCTCAAGGTGGTCAAACCAGAGGAAGAAGGCAGCAACCTTGCTCACTAGATTAAGAACTGTGGCAAAACTGCTGCCAACCTTAAACCGAGAGGACGGAGCCACCTCAATAGGAGTTGGACCTGGGAAGAAATATGAAATACAACATGAGTTCACAAGAGATAGACAAAGTGAAGGGATAAATCCGTAATGAATATTAAAGAAGAAATGGGAGAAAGAAAAATACCAAGACCCGTGAGAGTGGGGGCTACAGGTGTGGCAGAAGTGGGGGACTGTAGGTATCGCAGTGTCTGCTGTAGTCTTGGGCTCCTCGGGAATATCTGTGGCTAAGGAAATTAATGTACAGGACAATCAGAAAATTGAACCAAGAAGTTACAAAAAAATAAAAATAAGAAAAATAAAAGATCTGACAAAGGCAAGAGACACATACCCATAGCCTCAATCTCACGCTCACCACTATCATCCTTAACAGAATTAGAAACCCTCTTCTTCATGACAAGCTCATCCTCAGAATCCTCAAGAACTTCCTCGGATCCCTCATCTGAAGACAAATCTGCATCAGGCCTTCAGGTGGCAGAACTAGGAATGGATGAAGGAGTGACCACCAATGAGGAGCCATCTTTCACAACTTGAGACAGAGCAACAAAGGGATTATTGGTAGAGATGATAGGAGAAGTAGCAGGAGAAGCGCTCCCAGTCTGAGATGCACCTACAGGAGTGACTCCTTTTTGAGGAGTAGAAATCTCGACAGGAATAGGAATAAAATCACCAACCCTCTTGGTCTAGGCACTCTTCTTAATAGGACCAAGCCTAGGTGAAGGAATCGAAGCCTCGACAGGAGTTCCCTGTGTAGCAACAAAAGTAGAGGCCATGGCCTCAGCCACTATATCTGCCCCATCAAAGAAACCCTCCATGGGTATGCCCATAGTAGCAGAGACCTCCTCACTCTTGGGGTGATAGACAAAAAGGGGCTCGGGGTCAACCTGAAAACAAAAAAGAAGGAAGAAGAGAAAGAAAGAAGGCGGATGTTAAGGCAAGAAGAAGAGATAAATAAGCATGCAAAAAAAAAAAAAAATGATGAATGATGATGAAAAAGGAGAGAGAACACATGGTAACACGTGGCAACCTCCAACTCGGGCTCGTCAAGTAAGATGGCGTGGGTGGCAAAAGTGTCCTCCTTATGCTTAGATTGCCAAGAAATAATAAATAAAGGAGGGGAGATGAATAAGTATGCATGTGAAGTTGGCTGCAAGAAGGCCCCATGAATAAGAAAAAATGAAGAAGAAGCAAGGTTAGAGATAACATACTCTCCTCTTATTAGTGGCGGATGGAAGCGATAGAGATGTCTTTCTCTTGCTGCTGCAAGTCCTACTAGAAGAAGGAGCATTTATGGATGGTCGTGGAGCAGAAGGCTTGGGCTTGCTTTACAGTAGGGTGCCTACTGGAACAGGTACGAGTAGAAGGACGAGGAGAACCCTCAAGAACTATGTTACCAATATGAGGAAGACTGCCCTCATAGGGAACGATGTCAAAGCAAGTCTCAGAAGAATCATCCCCTTACTTGGTAGACTTGGGATGGGCAGACTGAGATACCGAGCCCTTCTTTGCAGGCGCAGGAAGGTTCACCACTTTCACCTTCTTCTCCCAACCCGTAGGGTACTCACATATAAGTACCACCCCTTCTCCTTTGCCTGCCACTCAAATATAGCAAACCGACTCTATTTCCTAGCATATGCCACCACAAACTTAGTGGGAAGCAACAACCACAAATTGGCATAAATGATGGCATGAAGACCATCAAGAGGAACGAGAGAAAACCCATGGCTACCTAACAATTTCTACTCAAATGAAGTCATCACAGCCTGCCAATACCCATGCATCGCAGCTATGCAAAGACCCTCTCTCTGTGAACCCAGAATAGTGACCACTGTGAAACGCCTGCTTCAAAACTCAAGAGCACTAGGCCATAGGAATGGTCAGATAGAAGTAGTAGACTCTAGAATGGCGGAGAAATCATCAAGTATGTCTTGAACCAACCTAAACTGCCTCCACACTCTATTGGCAGAATAGTGCATAAAGCAAATGCCCTCATCAGCAAGGTAAGGCAGCCACCCAGCATTAGTGGCTGCCAAGTATGTAATCCCCCTCTCATCAAAGGCAATCAACGGGGTGGTGGTCCCAGTAGTGCAAATAAAGGGGCCCATAACCGAGTCAGCACATGTAAGTCAGTGCCCAAATTCCTATATGCTCTCTAACAAAAGCCAACTCCTTTATCAAAAAAATCTATGGCAGGATGCCCAAACAGCTTCAACCCAACCCAGCAGTAATCCGACGAAAAATCAGATACAAAATGGCCACAAAAATCAGTAATAACCTTCAGACAAGAACGATACTTCTCTTTGTCAAAACGGACAGACTTGCACTTCGCCAAGTGCCTAGCACAACGCTCCCATAGTAAATGCTGTAAAATGGTACTATGGGCAGAAGTAGTAACTATATGGTAGGAACTCGCCTGCTTCTCATCACTCTGCAAAATATCTAACTGCACATACGAATGACCCTGAAACATAGGGGCCAATAGCAGACTCACCCCAACAGAAATCTTTATGGCTAATCGAAAATAAAGAGGTTTTACAGCATAATGAGGGGAAGAACCAAAGATGAACTTACAGAGCCAGAATGCAACAAAGGCCGCACTGCGAACTATGTTGAACGCCTTGGAGAAAGCCCTAACCCAATGTGATGGGAATGTAAGAAGTAGGAAAGAATGAGATGGGCCAAGTATGCCCCAAGGAATGAAACTGGCCGACGATGCCCAAAGGAATAAAAATGGGCCAGGGAAGCCCAAGATGCTATGAGAATTAACCCAGCAAGAATACTAGGCAACGTAAACTAGGGAAGGAATAATACATGAAACTGGCATGGCAGGCCTAGAGAAAGCCCAGCAAACACAAGTTAAATGGTATCATGGCAAAAACAATGCAGTGGCGTGGCAGGAGTATCGGTTAGCCCACAAACCAGAAGTGAAAGGAGACAGGGGCTGAATTAAAGAAGAAAAAGCCCATACCCAAGCAATACCTAGCCCAAAGAAGAAACGAGATGCAAAGAATGAAGACCCAAAGACTCATCCACACCATAAAGAGTTAAACGAGCAGCAAAACGCGTAGCAAGACCAATCAAACCTGTAAGCAATGGCAAACGTGTGAACACCAAACAAGCAATGGACTCATACAGGAGTGGAGCACGCACAAGGTTCAGGAACCACCCACTTGTATCCAGCCAATATAGGGGCTTTAGGCCATGAGTCAGAGGTAAAAGAGGGTATGTTCTGGCGGTGGAGAGAAGGGGGAAGCCTATTCTGGGGTTCCTGCTCAAGCAATTTTGGGGGAAATGTCCTGTTGGGATGACGTACCACCCAAAAGAGGCAAAGATAAGTTTGAATCACTAATTGCATGTTATAGGAGTTAGTAAGAGAGAAACCTAGCCCTTACCCGATTAGGAGTGCCAAGGGAATAAAAACAAAAAAAAAAACAAAACTACTTTTGTCTGGGAATGAAACGTGGCGCGACCAACACAAGGTAGTAGTAGTGACTGGGCAGCCAGCAGACCAGTGGGCAGTCTGGGGTGGACACCCATAATAGGCCAAAAGTAGTTGAGTGGTAAAATGATAAATCTTATCATGACAAGTAGTATAAAAAGGCCTTAGTCGTGCATAGTAAACAACAAAAACAACAACAACAAGAAGAAGGAATAGGAGAAAGCACTGAAAAACAGAAAACTAGAAAACAAAGAAAACAAAGAAAATAAGAGAGCCGAGAGTGAAGAGAGAAAACAGGAGTGCGAGGAGTAAAAAGCATGCACCAATAGGCTACTCACTTCTCTCCCTCTCAATAGCCTACTCTCTAGCAAGTTAAGAATCTGAGATTAAGCCACTTAGGTCCATTTTCCAAAGTAGGTAATTTCTATGGCAGGATTCCCCTATGAGATTACCCACATTGGAGATTGGCTCCCTTCTTGGACTTAAGTCTACCAAGGAGCCAAGTTTAGCAGGCTAAACCCCCTTCCTTCTTTTATTATGATTATTCAAGTGCTGAAGTTATTTTTCTTGTTGCTAATTCATTTATGCCATACTTATATTATCGTATTTTCATTTTGCAAAATTGTTTAAACTTTGTCTTTGGTCGGTAGCAAGTACTTTTGTTAAAATATTTTAACTATCCTGCTGTATTATGTTTCTCCTACCATAAAGTTTTTTGTGACAGTATTTCTTGTCGTGGGCACATGACCAAGATCCCTGCCAAGGGTCCTAGCTTGGCATAAGCTGGCTTAAGGTGAGTTTCAATTGAGCCAATCCCAACTCTCCTACCACAAAATCATTAGGCCGCAGTACGGCAGGAGCAGTCTAGCCCGAGATATAAAAAGGCCCACCACAAAAGAGAAAATTATAAAGTAGAGTCCCAAGCAAGTCATGCCACTTTAAGCTTATCTTGTTGATGGTCCCGAGTTAACTCACTGAGTTGACTCTACAAACTTGGCTCACTACCCATGCATGGGCTAAGTGTAATGTTACATAACACAAACTTTTCTTTGTGGTCTGGGGTGGACACCCATAATAGGCCAAAAGTAGTTGAGTGGTAAAATGATAAATCTTATCATGGCAAGTAGTATAAAAAGGCCTTAGTCGTGCATAGTAAACAACAAAAACAACAACAACAAGAAGGAATAGGAGAAAGCATTGAAAAACAGAAAAATAGAAAACAAAGAAAATAAGAGAGCCGAGAGTGAAGAGAGAAAACAGGAGTGTGAGGAGTAAAAAGCATGCACCAATAGGCTACTCACTTCTCTCCCTCTCAATAGCCTACTCTCTAGCAAGTTAAGAATCTGAGATTAAGCCACTTAGGTCCATTTTCCAAAGTAGGTAATTTCTATGGCAAGATTCCCCTGTGAGATTACCCACATTGGAGATTGGCTCCCTTCTTGGACTTAAGTCTACCAAGGAGCCAAGTTTAGCAGGCTAAACCCCCTTCCTTCTTTTATTATGATTATTCAAGTGCTGAAGTTATTTTTCTTGTTGCTAATTCATTTATGCCATACTTATATTATCGTATTTTCATTTTGCAAAATTGTTTAAACATTGTCTTTGGTCAGTAGCAAGTACTTTTGTTAAAATATTTTAACTATCCTGCTGTATTATGTTTCTCCTACCATAAAGTTTTTTGTGATAGTATTTCTTGTCGTGGGCACATGACCAAGATCCCTGCCAAAGGTCCTAGCTTGGCACAAGTTGGCTTAAGGTGAGTTTCAATTGAGCCAATCCCAACTCTCCTACCATAAAATCATTAGGCCACAGTACGGCAGGTGCAGTCTAGCCTGAGATATAAAAAGGCCCACCACAAAAGAGATAATTATAAAGTAGAGTCCCATGCAAGTCATGCCACTTTAAGCTTATCCTGTTGATGGTCCTGAGTTAACTCACTGAGTTGACTCTACAAACTTGGCTCACTACCCATGCATGGGCTAAGTGCAATGTTACGTAACACAAACTTTTCTTTTTTAATAATTCAACAGTTACAACAAAGAGGAGAGAGGATTTGAATCTTAATTCTTTTCATATATAAAAGAGAGTATACAATACTACTCAACTATAAAACTGTTAAGTTCTAAAGATTTAGGAACTTATGTATTTAGAACTCTAATGTGTAATATTGGCAAACCATGATCAAAACAATATGTTTAGTCTTGTTTAGGCTTGCTCAAAGTTATATATTTTATGTAAAGTTGGAATCGAGAGGCTACAGATGCATTGGTGCATTTCGGCCTGGCTCGATCGATCGAAAGTTAGACTCAATCGATCGAAAGTCGGCCAGAATGTTTTTCTGCAGAATTTTCCAACTCATCCCTACCTCATTAAACGTTTTGGGTTTTCTATTTTTACCCTAGGTATAAAAGGAAAAACCCTAGCCACGTTTTTTAGAATTGCTCTTGTTGTATTGTTGCTCATACTTTGCTGTTTGTGTGAATCTCTTATGAGATCTTTGGGGAGCTTTCCTTCACATAAACTCAGGGTTTTCAAGGTAGAGATTAATTCAACATCTTGATGATCAACTCGGTTGCTGCAATTGGAGCTTAAAGAATAACAAGCGTGGGTGCTTGTATCTTGTGGAGAATCCAAGAAAGAAGGAGTCCGTGAATTCGGAGTTCGCACATGGTCGTGTCAGTAAGTTCTACTAGTGGGTAGCATTAGGAAGTCAAGCAAGGAGCTTGTCAGTCCTTTTGTATGAACTTCGATTCTTTCGCATAGTGGATTCAAGTTTACCTTGAGGATAGCTAGATCAAATCCTCCCCAGGTTTTTACTGTGTGATTTCCTGGGTCATCATATCATGGTGTTATTTATATTTCCACTGCTTTATATTCTTGATATGATTGTGTGATTGTGATAACCTAGATTTGCATAAATTGACTAAGTTAATCACTTGGCTAATTAACTAGGTTAATCTAGTTGGTTTAAGAGGTCTAAAACTTATTCAAAAACTATTGGCATACTCCCTAGTTCCCACTATATTTATGTTGTAAATTTGGATTTTACATGTGATGTGAGGGGGAAATGGGTTCGAAGAGAAAGTTAAAGAGATATTCCTAGCTCCCTTTAATTCGTAACAATCATCCAATTAATGATGGATAACCTGAGATGAGAAAACAAAGAGAAATGCCTACGAACTATACCCAGAATCAACCAATTTAATTAGGATACTCCGGTGGCAAATTCAGAGATAATTCTTTCAATAGAAAATATGATAAAGTGTAAGCTTTCAATTTTTCATACATTTGCAATTTATAGCCCGCGTTTTTTGTAGTGACTACGGGCTCCCTGTTATTTACAACTTATAAGAGACCTCTAGGTTGTATTATGAGGATTTCTTCCCCCAAAATCTTTAGGTCATGTTGTCCTTCTCATACCTTTCTTTTTTTTAATAAAAAAGAAGGGATCTCTAGTGTGGGCTCATCAACACCATGCCACGTGACAATAATGGGTAATACCACGTGTACCACACGAGCCTTACTGAAGCTATCGCTCGAATCGCTTCTCTCTTTGTGCTGAAACAAGGACTCCTACCATCAAGCCACATCCCATGTGGCTGTCCTTCTTCTCGAGATGAATGGGACTGCCCAATCCATTTTGATTATGGGTTCTTATTAATATTGACCTCCCAATCCCACAACATGTGAATGAAATATAATTGGCTAATTAATGGAAGTTTTTCTCTAAACTATTATACGATTTAATTTCTTTTTCCTATAAAATTTAATAAACAATAAGTGTTACAAAGCTGTTAATTTTCAATTATGAGAATAGATAATAATTTTGAGAAGCAATTGCTTTGCCGTATAAAAGTCAGTCACCCATAAGAACTCAAATCATTCACGAAATTGATCAAGATAAATTATAACGCCATTGAAAAAGCCATAGGATTAGGAACCCTATGGAACAGGCTTAAAACTCATGAATGTGGATGTGGCATACCAAACATAAGGATTACATTCAGATATGATTCCACTTATAGAAGTTCATTTCAACATTATCAGAGTTCTAATTTCTTTTGAATAAAAAGAGCAAAGCTAAATTGCTTCTATAGGCCAAATATAATGAAAACCAACAAAAAAAGGGCAAATAAAGTAACTTCAAAGTTCAAACTGCCAGAGCTTCCATTTTACTAAAATTAGTCGCAAGCTACCGTAATGCATGGAAATAAATAATTATTTTGTATGCTAATATAGTGTACAATTTTTTTTTCTAAAATTTTTTGAAGATAATTTTTTCTCTCTAAAAATTAAACAATTTCTATTATGTCCAATTAGGCCTACTTTGGTCACATTCGGTCTAATTAGGTCTACTTCGGTCCAATTTGGTCCACTCAGTCAATTTTGGTCCCCTTCAATCAATTTTAGACTAATTGGGCCTTAAATTGATTTTTTTTTTTTTTTTTTTAATTGCCTTTGCAAGTTTAGCTGAAAAATTCTTTTTTTTTTTCCCCTTAATTTTTGGGTTGAAAAGTATGAAGTTATATTTGGGCTAAAATCTTTAGTTTTGAGTTTAAAAAAACAAAAAACAAAAAACAAAAAACAAAAACAAAACCAAAAACAAAGAAAATAGACATTAAAAACTAGAAATATGAGCCCTAAAAATGCAATTAAATTGAAAAATATTCAAAGGTCTTATTTGGTCCACATTGGTTCTAACTGACCTATTCTTTCCTATTCAGTCCAAATTGGTCCTATCCGGTCCATACGGTCCTAATCTATCCTATTTAGACCATTCTGTCCAATAAAGTTACAATAGCTTTTGAGTGGAGTTTGTGGTTTGTCTTTATGTTAGAACCCCTTTCCCTTTCCCTTGTGTGTGAGTGTGTTTGTTTCTCAAAAAAAAAAAAATAATAATAATCTATTCAGTCCATTTGATCTTATTCAGTCCACTTTGGTCCTATTTAGTCCATTCAGTACACATTGGCCTTATTCGGTCCACATTGGTCCTATTCTGTCCACTTTGGTCTGATTTGGTCCACATCGATCCTATTCAGTCCATTATGTCCACTTTGTTCCTATTCAGTCCACATTGGTCCTATTCAGTCCAGTATGTCTACTTCGGTCCTATTTGGTCCCTTTTTATCCATTTTGTCCACTTCGTTCTTATTCGGTCCCCTTCGGTCCTATTCTGTCCATCTTGTTTCTATTTCGTCCTATTCTATCCATTTGGTCCACTTTGTTCCATTTGGTCCAATTTGGCCCGTTTGACCACTTTGATCCATTTTGGTCCACTTCGATCTATTTTTGTGCACTTACAAAATGGGAAAAGACATATTTGGGTTGAAAGAAAAATTAGTTTTCTTTACAATCAATGCAATTTCTATCTTTTATCTTAAAAATAAATAAATAAATAAGCTAGTTTCGTGCCTACTTTTTGGGTTCTTTCAAGATCAAACTCTCAACTTCGAGTAGGCTTTAGCCTGTTATTTTGATTTGGATTTCTTCCCACATAATGGAAGGGAAAAAGAAAAAGAATTAAGAACCATGTCTCTTTCTTTGTAGTTTTTTTGGGTAATATGGAACAGCTGACAATTAGCCCTCTAATTAGACATTTATTGTGGCCTGTTTTTTTATCTATTCATATATTTTTCTAAGAGTGATATTACAGCAACAAACTAGTTTACAACATTTTTACTAAATGTTGATGTAACCAACATCTTATTGGTTTTCATCTACGCCCACCATCAAAATCACATTTTCATTTACCAGTAATTACTCACCATATCAGCAGTTTGTAAAATAGTTTGTATCTCTAGCATTATTCTTTTTCTAATGCAAACCTTTTGAAAACTAAAGTTATCTTTTAAGCCATGTCTTCCCTCATTAAATCTCAATTCCAAATTTGAATCTCATTTTGAATTTGGTCATCCATAACCATAATAGATTAGAAATTTGACTAAACTAGATTACTATTGGGCAAGTCAAACCTAAATTCATTAGTTAATGAGAAAATTAAGCAATCTAAATATATTCTAACAATTTAAACTTATCCCAAATAATTTTAATTCCCCACATTCAATGTTGTCTTTCTACTTCCTTTTAACGCAATCCCCAAATTATTTGATTCAATTTCTCCCATTAAACATGTATCCCCTTTACTTATATGTATATAAATAATTAAATTTAATAGTTTTGTTTTGTATTCTTTTATTTTTGGGTACATTTTGATGCTTGCTTTTTAATACATCTTTTGTGTATGTCAAATGACTCAAACCTCATTGAAAAATCAAAAGAAAAACCTTCAAGGTTAGAAAACCCGATTTGATTATTTGATTAAGGCTAAAGTCAAGGATGTAGTAATTGGTCCTTCATTTTTTTTTTTTTTTTTTGGGAGAAAAATGGTCCTTGATAATTAATTGAGAAGTATAATGTCCATAACATTTTAAAGTCGTGTAATTTCAACTTGTCTAAACATAAATCTTACATGGTAATAATTACCCAAAAAAAAATTTCATTTTGACCAACATCAGTTAAAAGCCAAGTAGTTTAATTGACTAATGATAAAACGACATTAGATTCTAAGCTTTCTCTCAAGCTGCCTAGGGTTTATCTGCTAGGGCTTCTCTAGTTAGGTTTTCCCAACGTTGTGTGCAGAATTTTGTCCTTCCCTTCATGGAGATTTCTGTGTTCCTTTCAAGCCCTTGTGCCTGATAGGACGGAAGTTGCTTTCTGTATTTCTCTGCCACGGTGTGGTGTGGTTGCCCATCTCAACATTGAGGATCTTTGGTCTCGGTTTTCCCTGACAGAAGAAGAAGAGCATAGGGCTGATGTACCTCGGAAAAAAGAGGTTACCATTGTTCGTTTAGCAGCAAGTTTTTTACAAAGAGAGTGGTTCATGCAGAGGCAGTCAGTCGGACCTTTAAACTGCTATAGAAGCTTATCAGAGAGATGAAGATCCGAGACATTGGCAGTAATATCTTGTTGTTTGAGTTGACAATGTGATGGATTTAAAACGAGTGCTGGAGTTTGAACCATGGACCTACAATAAAAGCATTGTTGTTTTTTGTCGTGCTGTGGATGTAAAGTTTGCTCCCTTGCTTCCCTTCGATTTTGTTACTTTTTGGGTGCAACTCTACAATGTCCTAGACCAATGTCTTACGCAGGAGACGAGTGAAGCAGTGGGTAACACAATTGGGTCTACAGTACAGGTGGCTGATTCAGAGGATAATGGTGAGGGGGGTTTGTTCTTGTGAATTCGGGTTTCGATTGATATCACTTAGCCCCTTCCACGGTGCTGCAAGCTGTGGTCAGAGGGGGAGCATGTTGGATGGGCGTTACTTAAATTTGAACGGCTTCCCAACTTCTGTTATTGGTGTGGAAGGGTTACTCACAATGAGAGAGACTGCGAAGTGTGGATTCGGGGGAAAGGGAGTTTGAAAAAAGAAGATCAACAGTATAGGGAATGGCTTCATGCTGACTTAGTGTGACATACCCGAAAAATAGTGGTGGTGGTGTCTGGAAGTTCTCATGGTGCACCACTTTGGAAGAAGGAACCTGCAATGGAGAGAAAATTGTTAACCACAAAAGAGTTGTCCAGCCAAGGAGCTAATGTATCCAATTCTGGCAAAAGGGGTGTGAAAGACAATCTTGGGACTGAGGCAATTTCCATGGAGACCGAACCATCAGGTGTGGTCTTCTCTAGTCTTGAAAACTCACATAGTAATGAATCCAGTGATACTGTTGAGAACTCTGTGGACTTAAATAATAGATTGGAGGTTCTGGTAGGTCAGTCACCTTATCCCATATCCATGCAAAATGTTACGTGCAACGAGTTAGGGGTTGTTAACAGTGAGGGGCTGCACGGTACTTTCTCATTTAGTGCAAAACAATCCCCCCTAACAGACATAACAAACCAAGAAGCCACACAACCTTTGAAAATTTCTAAGAAAAAATGGACAAAACTATTGCTTGAGGTTAGGGAATCAAATACACGTTCTGATATGGAGATTCAAGAGATTAGGCGTCTGAGATTGGAGGCTTCAAACTTGTCTGTTAGAAAGAAGAAACGGGTAAATGCAGTGGGTGATGGGTACAAAGAAAATATTCTGGTGGTGGCTGGTTTCGAGCACCATCAAACACAATGAATTGTCTTAGCTGGAACTGTCATGGGCTTGGGAACCCACAGACAGAAGCCGAACTTGTTGACTTGGTTGGCAAAAAAGATTCCTAAGTGGTTTTCCTTATGGAGACCAAGGTTGATAAGGAGGTTATTGCGAGAATAAGTAGTAATATGCAATACATAAATTATTTTGTTGTCCCTCATCATAATAGGGGTGGCTAGTTTTATTGTGGAAAGATGATTTTGCAATGAAAGTTATCACTTCTTCTGATAATCACATTGATGGGGTGGTGGATCAAGGATTGGATGTCGCCTGGTGTTTCAAGGGTTTTTATGAAGAACCTGAAATTGCCAACCGAGAAAATTCCTAGAATCTATTGAGATTTGAGCGACAAACACACTTTACCTTGGATTTGTATGGGTGATTTTAATGAAATACTTAAACTTGAAGAGAAACAGGGATGGTTGGATTGGCCTGAAAGACAGATGCAGGGGTTTCGGGATGCATTGGATTATTGTGGGTTTAAAGATCTTGGGTTTAATGGTTTCCCTTTTACTTAGTGCAATAGAAGACCAGGTGACCATAATGTTTAGATCTGATTAGACCGTGGGGTGGCAACAATGGATTGGTTTCTAAGGATCCCTACTTCACACATTCATCACTTAGAGTGCTTCCATTCAAACCATAGACCTATCCTTCTCATGCTGAGCAAAAAAGGTTCTATAGGAAGGGGCGGCCGTTCTGGTTTGAGGCAATGTGGCTAAAAAATAAGTCTTGTGAGGATGTGGTTAAACAATCATGGGCTGATTTAGATGATGTTAATCTGGTTAGAGTTTTGTTAAAAAATATCACAAGCTGCCAAGATAATCTTAGCACATGGAACCGGGTAACCTTTGGGCATGTGAGGAATTCCGTGGCCAAGAAACTGAAGGAGTTGAGCGATGCCGAGGAGGCTAGTTTGTATAGTACCGATCTGGACCAGATTGAGAGGCTTCGTGAGGATATTAAATTGCTTAAGGTAAAAGAGGAAACAATGTGGAAACAACAATCCCATATTGAATGGTTAAAGGAGGGGGACCGTAACACTAGATTCTTTCATTGTAGGAAAAATCAACAAAATAAACATAATTATATTTTGGGTTTGGAAGATGATCTTGGCAATTGGACCGAAGATGAAGAACAAATGGGCAAATTGGCAAGCTCTTATTTTAGTACCATGTTCACTACTTCGAATCCATATGGCTTTGATGAGATTTTGAGTGGCTTACTCGCTACAGTCACTGATGAGATGAACACTAGCTTGAATAGGCCAAAAAATGTTGAAAAGGTGCACAAAGCTCTCCACTAAATGGCCCCGCTTACAGCCCCAGGCCCAGATGGTATGTCTCCTATTTTTTACAAATCCTTTTGGCATATTGTTGGTATAAAGATGTGACGGAGGTAGTTTTGACTGCTTTAAATTCAAGTTCTATTCCAGATTCTATAAATTCTACTTTTATTACACTTATCCCCAAAATAAAAGACCCTAAGAAAGTTTCATATTTCAAGCCTATAAGTCTTTGTAATGTGGTTTACAAACTCATTGCTAAAGTGTTGGTTAACCGTTTGAAAATGATTTTGCCCTATGTAGTATCTGATTCACAGAGTGCTTTTCTTTTGGGAAGGCTTGTCACTAATAATGTGCTAGTGGCATTTAAGACCCTCCATTACTTGAAGCGGAAAACCCAAGGGAAATCTAGGTATATGGCTCTAAAGCTCAAAATGAGCAAAGCTTATGACAGAGTGGAATGGGATTTCTTGGAAAGGGCAATGTTGCATTTGGGGTTTTCTGGGAGCTTTGTTGCTACTATTATGTCTTGCATCAAATCAGTATCATACTCTGTTTTGCTCAATGGGGTGCCAAGTAGAATTATCAAGCCAAGTAGGGGTCTGAGGCAAGGTGATCTGTTGTCTCCGTATTTATTTTTGCTATGTGCCATTGGCCTTCAAGGCTTGCTCCACAAAGTCGAAGTTGATGGATTTATTAGGGGAGTGTCAATTTGTAGAAATGGGCCACGTGTCTCTTATCTTTTCTTTGCTGATGACAGTGTTCTTTTTTGCCTTGCAAAATAATCCGAGTGCTAGGTAATCCGTGATATTTTATCAGTTTATGAAAGAGAATCAGGTCAAAAGATAAACAAAGACAAGAAAAACATTTTCTTCAGTTCTAATACTCAACATGATATCCAAGTCAGAATTCAACATCTTTTGGGTGTCTCAGCTATTAGGCAATATGAGAGATATTTGGGGTTACCAGCATTTGTGGGGAGAGCTAAGAAACAATGGTTTGCCTATATGAAGGAAAGAATTTAGAAGAAGATCCAAGGATGGAAGGAAAAACTTTTATCACAAGCTGGTAGAGAAGTGCTTAAAAAATCTGTAATCCAAGCTATCCCAACCTATTCTATGAGTTATTTTGAAACTCCCCAAAGGATTCATTCAAGAGATTAAGATCATGATCCGCAAATTTTGGTGGGGTTGCAATGGTGATAGTAAGAAGGTGCATTAGGTTAAATGGGAACGCCTTTGCCAAGCTAAGGATTGTGAAGGCATACGGTTCAAGGAGATTGAGAAGTTTAATGATACTTTGTTGGCCAAGCAAGTTTGGCGTATGTTGAAAAATCTGGAATCACTTTGTCATAGTGTTTTTAAAGCCCATTTCTTCCTGGATTGCTCCATTCTTGAAGCTACTCCCTCGACTAATAGGTCATATGCATGGAAAAGCATTTTAAGTGCTCGGGATGTGGTGCGAAAAGGCATGGTTTGGCGGATTGGTGACGGTAAGACAGTGAGTTTAAAGGAGGATAAGTGGCTTCCAAACCAAGTGTACAGATCAATCAGTTCCCCACTCCCTTCTATTCCCCCTGATGCAAAGGTTAGCATGTTTATTGATAAGGAGAACGGGACTTGGAAGGAGAAGGAAATTAGGCCAACTTTCTTGCCACATGAAGCAAAGAAAATATTGAGCATCCCTCTTAGTACCAAACTGCCTCAAGATAGCCCCATCTGGTCCAAAACTCCTTCTGGTATTTTTTCAACTCAAAGCGCATATAAGCTATTGGTTACCGAAGCTTCGGCCAACAGCCCAAGTAGCTCAAATCCGCACCCCCAAAGACATCTTTGGAGAGGTGTTTGGATGCTACGAGCCCCAAACAAGGTGAAGCACTTTACTTGGCAGGCCTGCAATAACTCTCTCCCAACGATGGACAACCTGTTCCGTCGACATATAGTTCCCTCTGCCTGCTGCAACAACTGCCAGACCCACACCGAAGATATTCTACATGTTGTTTGGGGCTGCCTAGAGGTAGCAAACTTGTGGAAAACCCTTAGCTGGGTGCAACACTCAGTCTCTCCCACATCGGAGGATTTCATTAACCTTTTCTTAAGTTTTTTGCAGGTACAAAATGATTATAGGGTGGAGATTTTCGCTATCTTAGCTTGGTTGCTCTAGAATCGACGAAATTCAATTTGCTTTCAACGCCCGACTCAGCCACTAAACCAAGTCTTCTCTGATGCTGCCAGAATCCTGCAAGACTTCCTCGAGGCTCATGATGATGTACCAGCCACAGTCCAGAACCTAGTCCAGCCTAAATGGTCTGCCCCGACTTAGCCTTGGTACAAAGCCAACTTCGACGGAGCTCTATTCAAAAACTCTGACTCAGCTGGCTTGGGCGTTATTATTCACAACAACAATGGCGCAATCATAAGCGCCCCATCAGCGCGAATCCCGCTCCCCCAATCAGTTGCAATGGTTGAAGCATTAGCCTGCAAACGTGCTATTCAATTCGTTGTTGAAATTGGGCTACACGAAGTGATATTTGAAGGCGACGCAGCAGTAGTCATCAACACACTTTCAAATGGAGCAGCAAACCAGTCCTTGTATGGTCACATAGTTGATGATATCCTAGCCCAAGCTTCTTTGTTAACTTTCTTCGATTTTTGTTTTGTTTCTCGGTCATGTAATAAAGTAGCTAATGCCTTGGCCAAACGTGCTAAAGTAGGGCCTGATTTGCAAGTTTGGTTGGAGGATTGTCCAGAGGATATAAGCCCTCTGGTTTTGGGTAATGTTCCTTGATTTTTTTTCAAAGTTTCAATAAAGCCCAGCCCGTCTTTGGGGTATGGTTTCTCCAAAAAAAAAAAAAAAAAAAAAAAAGGACTAATGATAAAACCTAGTAGTAGCAGGATACAAATCCCTTACCAAGCGCCGGCCGAAGCTGAACCACTATAAATAGGAATGTAGGAGTACATAGTTTTAAGCAAAAAGCTAATCCATGGCTAGTTGCATCTCCTTCTTCTTAAGGTGATCCTCTATATCTATAGTTTCTTTGCTCTTCTATGGCTTCATGTCCATGAAGTAAGAGAGACTATAGAAAGCTACCACCTTCCTCATACTTATACTGTTCAACTCGGCTCTCTAATGCCATTAACTACTTGCAGTGTTTCTACCAAAGGTTTAATACAATCTCTCTCTCTCTCTCTCTCTCTCTCTCTCTCTCAAACAATTGAGTTCTCATGACTATATTATTTGATCATGGTCATCATCACCGTCGTTATTATCTCCATTTTTTTATTTTATTTTATTGTAATTGTCGTTGATCCTCCTGCAAAGCATAAAACTAGGGGAAAAAGGAGAGAAGATTTTATGCTTTAATTGTCACAGCACCTTTAAAACTATAAATTATATGTCAATTGGGAAAACCGAATAGAAGAATAGTAACAAAAAGAATGTTCATGGAACAATGCAATAAGTCTAAGGACATGCAATTTCACAACTTTCGGAATTGATTATTTAGAAATTAAAAAAAAAAAAATTGCAAATTTCTTTTCACACAATTATTGACATAATTGTTGTAATTGATGCATAATAAAGTTGCATCAATAATGATCCAAGTAAAAGTGATTAGTTCCAATCAAAAACTCTATTAATTTAAAATTTGTGAAAAAATAATTATGAAAAATGTTTACCAGATTGTCCTCAAAATTTTTCCTTGTTAAATCTAAAGTTTAAATGTATTTTTGAATCACATAAAAGTCAATCTAAAAAGGAAATCCTCTTTTTTATATACACACAAATTAGATGAAGAAATTCATTACAAGAATTTTAAATTTTAAATAAGAGTTCTATTTAAAGTGCACAATTATGAAATAGAACCATTTAAATTATTTAGAGAATAATCAAATTAAATTCCATATATCATATCATNACTACTTGCAGTGTTTCTACCAAAGGTTTAATACAATCTCTCTCTCTCTCTCTCTCTCTCTCTCAACAACATTGAGTTCTCATGACTGTATTATTTGATCATGGTCATCATCACCATCGTTATTATCTCCATCTTTTTATTTTATTTTATTGTAATTGTCGTTGATCCTCCTACAAAGCATAAAACTAGGGGGAAAAAGGGAGAGAAGATTTTATGCTTTAATTGTCACAGCACCTTTAAAACTATAAATTATATGTCAATTGGAGAAACCGAATAGAAGAATAGTAACAAAAAGAATGTTCATGGACAATGCAATAATAAGGACATGAATTTCACAACTTTCGGAATTGATTATTTAGAAAAAAAAAAAATTGCAAATTCTTTTCACACAATTATTGACATAATTGTTGTAATTGATGCATAAAAAGTTGCATCAATAATAGATCCAAGTAAAAGTGATTAGTTCCAATCAAAAACTCTATTAATTTAAAATTTGTGAAAAAATAATTAGAAAAATGTTTACCAGTTGTCCTCAAATTTTTTCCTTGTTAAACTAAAGTTTAGGAGTATTTTTGATCACATAAAAGTTCAATCTAAAAAGGAAAATCCTCTTTTTATATACACACAAATTAGATGAAAAATCATTACAAGAATTTTAAATTTTAAATAAGAGTTCTATTTAAAGTGCACAATTATGAAATAGAACCATTTGAAATTATTTAGTAGAATAAATCAAATTAAATTCCATAATATCAAAATTGAAAAACATATTAATATCTCTTCCATCAAAAGTTACAAGGTCTTAGTCTTTTCTAATTAAATAACTAAGCTTCTTGAGTTTTAGTTCTCAATTGGTAAATGCTCTTATTTCCAATAAGAGATTTCAGGTTTATCTTCTTACACCAAAAACCGAATGATGTCTTGTCTAATATAAAAAATAATTATTAAAGAGTAGACGACATAAATTGAAACTTGAAACTATCTCTAAAAACAATAATAATTAACGAAGCCCTGTAAAGATTTTTTTTTTTACCTTACAAATGTTCTTAATATATTATTTTAAGATATTAAAAGCTTTGTCTCTTTCTTGTAGATCATAAAAGGAATCTATTTAAGAGAGAGATGTAATAATATAAACAAAATATGCTTTATTTAATTCATCTAATTATTATAGAAAGCTAATGGAATTCTTCCCCCCCCCCCCCCCCATCCTTTGATATACGTGGTTTTGTATTATGAGTTTTGCATGCATCATTTCCATATATAATACAAGTAGTGTGTATTCAATCTATCAACTCGATAAATTTGACCCGATTCAACCTAATCTCGATATATTATATTGGTTTTCATGATATGATGGATTGGATGGATTGAATTTTTTTTTTTTAAAGCTTAGCTAGTTTGGGTTGGGGTTGAAATTATTTTTATGCTCTGTTTGTTTAAGCATTAACATTTTCTAAAAAACAGGTCATTTTCCATAAAACATTTTTTGGAAAACTATCACATTTTCGGTGTTTGGAAACGACCTTGAAAATGAGCTTGAGAATGTTTTCTGGTGTTTGGTATGCACAAATTTTTTGTAAGATTTCTTGTATAATTTAAAACATGTATAATATGAAATTTATGTACACCCAACTAATGTAATCAAACTAAAATTTTCACAATAGTTATGGATAGTAACATACAATATATATAAAAGCTCCAGAGTAAAAAAAAAAAAAAAATATATATATATATATATACTAGCTAATCCTAATCAATGTTAAGGATAATACTATAAGAGCCAATTCACAGAGTCCAAGAGTTCAAGTATTTGAAATAATAAGTAATTACTACAATACAAAATACAAACTTAACCAAATATATAGATTGTGATAAGATAAGAAGAGATATTTGTATTTCAAACCTATTGTATCTCAAATACTTTGTATCTGACCATCTATAAATTCATATATAAATTCAGAGCCTTCACCGTATTATGGTTAGGTTGAAAACTCAAATCAATTCTTATTTTTATCTTTACAATCAGTATAAGCTAATCCTAATATTTTGGTGGCAACTTCTCACGTATAGCAACGTCCTAAACAATATATGTTGACAACTCCTAATCAAAAAAATATATATTGATAACACCTAATCAATATATTTTGACTATACTAATTTTTTGTTATAGAAATACCAACCCTTACATAGCCAAATATTAATAGAATACAGCAGCAAATATAACTCAAAAAATACTTTGCATAATGTATCTGCAAACACAGCCCATACATAGCCAACATGTACAAATAGAAATCAAATAAACACCAGAGAATTGAACACAACTAAACAATCAAAAACCACTGATAGAACCTCTGCATACAACATATTAATTTGTTGAAGAAAAAACCACTAAACAAGAACACTGATTATCTAATAAAATTGGGATTTTGGTACAAAGGAAAGAAATAATTACTGTTATAGATCTATTCACCTTTGCAAGGAGGAGTTCTTGAATGATCTGTGAGGAAAAAAAAAAAGCTTATCAAAGAACGGTTTACAGAGAGACAAATAGATAGAGAAATCTGCGGGAAGAGAAGAGGTAGAAGGCTTGATAGTGAAAGTGTGAGGAGCGAGAAGAAGCAAAGGGAAGAGAGAAGTGAGAGAGCTTACCGTGAGAAAGAATAAAGGCGCCAAAAAAATGTTTCCCAGGGCAAAGAAGAGAAGAGATAATATTTATAAGAGATGCTATGTGTGAGAGAGAGATTGTTTTCCAATATTATTTTCTGGAAAACAACCTATAGAAAATAAGCTTTATTTTTATTTGGCTTTTCCATTGACTAAAAGATAGTTTTCTGTTGATCAATTTTTTATATGCTACCAAACACTGGAAAATGTAGAAAACTATCTTTATAGAAGGTTTTCCAGCGAAACAAACAAAGCGTTATACAAGTAACTAGACACCAACCGTGCTATTAATAATATATATATATATATATATATAATTTTTTTTAAATATTAGTTTGGTATAATTTTGGATTTTGAGGCTTTGTTTAAAGTTGTTTGATTAATTTATTTTACTATTTTGAGTATTAGTTTTGATAAAATTGGAAATTATGCTCAATCAATTGTATAAATTATACTCATTTGTTTGATAATGGGTTTAAATAGTTGAATGAAAACCCACTTTTTTTTATTAGATAGAACAAAATAGCTGACAACCCCAGGCCCGAACCTCAACTCAAAT
>NW_027070019.1:272536-336945 GCF_002906115.3 Quercus suber
ATGAGGCTATGTTTGTTGAATTAGCCTATTGGAAGTTGTACTTTGATGGGCCTTGAACTGACCTCGGGGCAAAGATAAGTTTAGTGTTAGAATCGCTCTTAAGATTTAAGACCTAAATAGCCTTTAAGTTAGAAAATAATTATTCTAACTTTTAATAATCAGGTTGAATATGAAGCTTTAATAATGGGATTAGAGCATTTGTTAAAAAGGAAATGTTAACAAATGCCCAAAGGATATTGGTTTCAAAACGATTTTTAGAAACATTTTATGGGAAAATGATAAAGAAATTAATTTTTCTAGGGAAATGTTAACCAATGCCCTAAGGCATTGGTTTAAGAGCTATTTTTAGAAACATTTTATTAGGAGAATGATAAAATAATAAATGCTGTTGATAGCTTTTTATATTTTCTATGTAAGTGGTGTCAAAATTTTCTTATATGATTTATTAATAAAGGAAATGCTAACGAGTGCCTTTAGGGCATTGGTTAATAATCCATTTTAGGAATGTTTTGATACAATTTTTATGGGAAATGAAAAAAGCTATCAAAATATTAATTAATTTTTTTTCATTTCCTATAAAAACTTTCTTTAACTGAATTATTAACTAGTGCCTTAAGGACACTCATTAGCATAAAACAATTATTAGTTGAGTTTATTACACTCATCCCTAGCATAAGGTATGAAAAACACTTACTAACTAAGAGAGTATTTACTATTTGTTGGATATATTTCAAAAATTTACTTTTGTGAAAAGCAAAAGGAACAATACACAGAGTTCCTTTCACTGTAAATCATAAGAGTAAATTAAATTCTGCTTTAAGATTGTTGGATATATTTCAACAATTTACTTTTGTGATAGAGCAAAAGGAACAATACACAGATCTAAGAATAAGCAATAACACAAATAGATGTGATAGACAAAAGCAATAAACAAATATATATATATATATATATATAAAAGAAGAAATCTGCAAATAATTAAAAACTCACAGACCAAATCCATGAAGAATGAATGATTCAGATCAAGTCTTGTGTTTGACACAATCTCCTTAAAGTAGATTTTGCCCCTCACACAATCACTGTGGTACTTTGAGACTCATGGATGTCTGCCTCTTAGGATAAAATGATTTACAGCACGAAAAAGAAGCACACAAGGTCGTGTTCTGTGAACTACTCAATGTCTATTTCTTTCTCTTTGACACAAAATGAATGTACAAAATATTCTCACTTGAGAGTTTTCATAAAAAAGTTGTTTTTATGAATGAGGGACTATGAAAACATATACGTTACTGAACAGGGACCCTGTTTCAGTGATAACTGCTGTGCATAGACTAACTGACTCAAAAATTAAAATAAATAATATTATTAATTTGGATAAGTAGGCCCAGTCCACATATGCCAAAAGCCCACCCAATGTCCAACTCATGAGCATATAAACTCATATATTATCTATTTCATTTCCTATGTGGGACTTAGGATTTTTACCACTTTTAATAACATCTTCAAGTGAACATAGGAAATATCAATTTCTTATTCACTCCATGCTATTTTTCTAACATTATTTACTAGTTATTAGCTTTCTATTTTAACTATTTGAGGCCGGTGCCACACCAACGCCCTTTGTGCTGTATTCATGTTTTGCAGCCTAGATGACCTTATATCTACATTTCTTTGGACAAGTGATCTAACTGGTGATTTTCTGCATTAATGCTATTGTTGTTGTAGTTCCTTTTTTTTTTGGTAGATACAAACTATTTTATCAAGTGGATTGAAGTTAAGCCATATTGTAACATCAATGAAGGGGATGTAATCCAATATCTAAAAGAGATAATTATTCATGTATAAGGATTACCACAAACCATCACTTTTGATAATGGATTAGTATTTAGAGGAGTGAGAATCTAGGCCTTTTGAGCATGGGATTGAGATTGAATTCTATCTCATATTATGCAGAAGCTAATAGTCAGATCGAGTCCACTCATAAAATAAAGAAAGAATAATATAAGGAAAGTCATCAGAAGTCTTATGTGCTTATTGAACTTCAAAACATCTATTAATATGAATTGAGATCAGGTGCAATATCTAGGACCTGATGTAATAGCTATCCACGACTGAGATTAAGAGTTAAAAAAAATACAACTTTTAATCACAACTATTAAATAAAAAAGAGAGAAAAAGTATAAACTGTAAATATAAAAAAGTAAGAGTGGTAAAAAAAATTTGTGAGTAGGGATGAGGGTAATTGCATTGGGTGCAATACCCACTCGATCCTAATCCCTACAAACACTACACCTTACTCCTTAGACTACGGCTATGATGCAATTCCTCCTATTGAAGTTTCATTAGATTCCCAGCAGTTCTTATGTTTTTCCATGGGTCCTTGTAATATTTTTGGCAAAAATATCATTATGGCTCCTTATATTTTAGTTGTAAGTCAATTTAGTTCTTATCATCAACACACTAATGGAAATTGATTGCAACTTGAAAATAACATAGACCAATTGATTGCTACTAAAATGCAAAGACGTATTGACCATGACACTAGATGTAAGGACCAAAATAGCATTTTTGATTTTTGATTTTTGTTTTTTTTTTTTGGCCTTGCTTCTTACTTGAACTGGATCAACCCAATTTCCCCACTTGTAAGCCTTATTTTTTTTTTTTTTTTTTTATTTTTTTGATGGGCTAATAGTCTTCACTATATAATAGCCTAGTAGGCTGGGATTTCATAAGCCAAATCATCGCTAAAACTCAAGTGCACTTCATGAAGGGAATTGAAACCCCATGTTACCAACACCAATTCACCGCAATAATCTTGGGTAAGCACGAGCCAAATTGTTGGTCTTTAGGATTTAAGGTCACTTTTCTTCGTAACCATATGGTACAGTCCTTATCAGAGTGATCCAACTTCCACTCTAGTAACAATAATTTGGTAGTCTCTCTCATATTGATCAAGTTGTCCTAGATTTGTCTGTGAAATAGTCTTATAACTTACATTGCAAAGACGGATTGGTATAAATTGATTTACCATTACAATTTTACAAGTTACAACCATAATTTGGAATGAGGGCAACAAAAGTATGATTGAGCTGCTTTAGAGAAATCAGAAGTACTCTGCTTTGAAAGAAATTTTTCACTGCTTCTATGACCTCCTTTTGAATGATATGTCAAACTATGTTTATAAGAGTGTTGTAATAACCCATCTGGTCCAAGAGATACAAAATAAGTTTGACATTAACTTAACATCGACACAGTAAGCAAAAAAAAAAAAAAAAAAAAAAAACAGAGAGCTTTAAAAAAATCCATGCATTCTCCTTTCATGGCTTCCATTACTACTTAGAACCAACTTAGCTTCTTACTTGGTGAGACTTTGTTCCATGTGGAGATTTATATAACAGTAAAGTAAAATCACAAAAGTTAAAGTTAAAGGGTAATTTCATCCTATTATTCATTTCTATTAGGGGCTGGCCAAATGAAATAGGAGGAATGTTATCAAAATCAAATTCTAAAAAAAGAAGAAGAAAAAAAAAAAAAAAAGGCAAAACACTTGGGCATTTTAACAAACACTCTACGTGCAAATACCCATTTGATATTCAAGTTGACAACAGAACTATTTAAATAATAAAAAGGAGAGAAGAAAATAGAAGGTAAAAAATACCTTGAGTTTAGCAAAGAAGGAATGAAGTTTGAATTTGATACACAGCTATCAAAGGAAGATGTAAGCTTCAAAGCAGATTGGTATCGATGGAAGAAGCAAAGGCAAAGTGAGAGAATAAAATCAGAGGTATATAAATATAATGGCATTTGAGTTATTCTTAAAAAAAACAATACACCTGTTCACTTTTCTTTGTCCAACGAGCTATAGGACTATAACAGGTTTTTATAACATACAAATAATGGGAGAAACTCTTTGATTTCAAAAAAAATAAATATATTAGTAGTGGAAGAGTCCAATATTGAAGTCCAAAAGACTAAAAACGTTGAAATCTTTTAATTGTCAGAATTGATTGACTAAACCGATCACTACATTTTTTTTTGAGAAAAAAGGGCATAAATTTATTCAAAGAAAGTAATAAGTTTATACAAAAGCAAGGTAGCATCATAGATCAACCATGCTAAAACTGTACTAGCTGCAGAGCTTTCTCTTCACCTATCAAAACTAGCAACTATATGCAAAGTTACATCAAGAAATGCCAAAGCAAAACAAGACTATCTTACAATTACTCAAGACAAGCTTCCATAATTAGCTTTCAAATATTCTAAAGCATGGGTTGTAGCAGACTTGGCTAGAAAATGGGCAAGATAGATCAGGTTGCTATTAAATTGGACATGAGCAAAGCTTATGACTGGGTTGAATGGGGTTATTTACGAAGGGCGATGGAGAAAATGGGGTTTTATGCAAAATGGGTGCAATTGATAATGGCATGCATAACAAGTGCTCACTTTTCTGTTTTAGGTAATGACAATCCTATAGGTTCTATCTTACCTTTTAGAGGATTGAGACAAGGTGACCCTTTGACACCTTATCTCTTTCTGTTTTGTGTTGAGGGGCTTATCGCTTTGCTCAAAAAGGCAGAAACAAATGGAATTATAAGAGGAGTGGCAGTTAGCAGAGGTGGTCCTTGTATTTCTTATCTCCTATTTGCTGATAACGGTTTATTATTTTGTCGTTCCTTAGTAGAGGAGTGCCTAGTATAGTGGGGCGTAACAAAAAAGCAGATTTTGCTCTAATCATTGAAAGAGTCTAGAGTAAACTAAAGGGATGAAAGGAAAAAAATGATGTCTTAAGCTGGAAGAGAAATTTTGATTAAAGTCGTGGCACAAGCTATCTCCACATATGCCATGGGATGCTTTTTGCTAGCGAGAGGTTGCTTAAAGATCTTGAAGGGATGATGAGTAGATTTTGGTGGGGTTAAAAGATATAAGAAAGGAAAGTACACTAGTTGAGTTGCTCTAAACTTTGTATGCCCAAGTCGATGGGATGAATTGGGTTTCAGGATCTCCATTCTTTCAACTTAGCTATGTTAGCCAAACAAGGATGGAGGCTTCTAAAAAACACACACTCCTTGTTCTATCGAGTCTACAAATCAAAGTACTTTCCCAATACATCTTTCTTAGATGCTCCATCACCAAATTTAGGGAGTTTTGCATGGAAAAGTATAGTGGCAGCCAGATCTGTCTTGGATAGTGGATTGAGATGGCAAGTAGGAACCAGAAATAAAATTCAAATTTGGCAAGATCGATGGCTTCCAACCCCACCATCATTCAAAGTGGTAACCCCGTGCTCCACATGTCAACAATTGCCATAGTGGATAACCTCATTGATCCAACTATAAGATCATGGCTAGTACCCATGATTGATCATGTATTCCTCCCACATGAAGCTGAGATTATTAAATCCATCCCATTGAGCAATAGAGGAGTGCAAGACATCCAAATTTGGGCATACACAAACATGGGTGAATATTCGGTAAAAAGTGCATATAAGATGATCCAAACTCAACAACTGAGATCTTTTCATCTCTAATCATCCAATCACTCACAGAGCAATAAAATTTGGAAAGCGATTTGGGCGGTCAAGGTATGTAATAAAATCAAAACTTTCATTTGGAGAGCTTGTAGAGATATATTGCCTACTAAAGCAAATCTAACTAGAAGGAAAGTTTTGTTTGATGCTGGATGTGAATTTTGTGAGGATGGGATGGAGTTAATAGACTATATC
Organism: Quercus suber; assembly: GCF_002906115.3. Lineage (NCBI taxonomy): Eukaryota > Viridiplantae > Streptophyta > Magnoliopsida > Fagales > Fagaceae > Quercus > Quercus suber. The sequence goes on from NW_027070019.1 coordinate 278,259, forward strand.
CTGCTAAGCTATACATATGTTGACAAGGTTTGGAAGTCCACATGCTTGAGGGAGATCATTTCTCATTGCACAAATCTTTCATTTGTGGATGTGGCTAATCAAATAATGCAAAGGAAAAATGATTCAGAGATTGCAATATTTTTCACAGCCAGCTGAATGATTTGAAATAAGCGGAATGAGGCTTGCTATGGTAAACCGATCACCACATTAAGACTACAAATCCTAGTTTTGAAATGAGCTAAACGTGGGGACAATCAATAGAGTTACACTTGGGCCATTATTTGCTTTGATACACTTGGGCCGTTATTTGCTTTGATTTGTCATCTTAATGGGCTTCTTACCTTTAATGAAGTTTAAAACGCCAGCCCATGTTTTGAAGTATAGTAGGAAGAGTAGGAAGAAAGTTAATGGTCAAGGTTAAATGCAAAATTAGAGTGCCACATGGTAGAAACTCATGTTTTCCCGCATGAGGTCTCTGCTTTTATATATACTAGTATTATGCACGTGCGATACACGGCTTAATTAAGAATCATGTGTAACTTAATGAAAATAAAAAAAAAAATTTATTTTAAATAAAATAAAATTGATAATAAAAATAAAGTAATTTTTTACTCTATTTTTTTAAAACAAAGTAACATTTTACTTTAAGTTATATAATGAATGCATATTATGTAAGATTAAGTTTTTATAAATAAATTCACCTAAAAAAAGCTTTTATAAATAAATAAAATCATATATAAGTCCAAAAATTAATTGAATGAAATATAGTAGATAACTATGCAACAAATATAAAAAGAGGTGCCTAAAAAAATATAAAAGGAGTTTGCATAATTAAAGCTCAAGTGAATTATGAACCATCCAAATTGCTAAACATAAAAAATAAAGTAGATAAACTTACCTAATAATTGAATTTTTATCTTTGAAAATGAGGTAGGAATATGATATTGATTGATTGATTGATTTGCTGAAGGAATTTGAAAAAGATTTGCATTCAAATCGTCCGATTGATTGATTGATTTGCTGAACTGAAGGTATTTGACAAGGATTTGCATTCAAGTCGTCGTAGACTAATTTGGCTATAATCGGGGCACGGTTAGAGGAAGTAGCATGGAAATGTCTTACTGTTAGTTTAAGGAAAGGTCCTCCAACCTACAATTGCAACAATCCAAACAAGACGCTCTTTTACATTACCAAAACAAGTTTTAATTTTTAATTTTTATTATTTAAAAACTATATTTAAAAGTCTGCCTAATTTGAAATAATCAGGACATTTAAATAATTTAACTTAGGCCTTAAGTACTTCTAGTATATCATTTTTCATTGTTTGGAGGATTTAAAAAATTAGTAAGAAGGGATGTAAATAATTGACAATAATGAGTTATGACCTTTTCTTGCTAATTTATTTTTTTAGAAAGTATATACATACATTGACATCATATGGACAAAATAGACAATTTAATATAAGTGGAACTCTCTCTCTCATGTCCCACCAAATTCCCTCAATTTAGGGAATTAAAAATAAGGGGTTTGAAGAAGATAAGACACCTACCTTTCCAAATCCCCTCAAACCCTTTCCCCTTAAAATAAAATTCCAAACAAGTTTCGTTAAACTCTCTCCATCACTTTCCCACTACTCCACTCCTCCTCCTCCATAAAGGGTTACTTGCACTTTCTTCCTAAATTTCAAATTAAAAAAATCAACCTCTTAAATTATGTGATTAGATTTCCCTAAAAAAAACTATGTGATTAGTTATGATGCCCTTCTATTGCTATAATTTTTTTTAATTTTACACCATACTTTAGCTCCATTTCCATATAATTATCGTGTGAACATGGAGAAAAAAAAAATAAGAGGAAGAAATAGAAGCACGCAATCACATAACAGTAAGATTAGCATTTGACTAATTGTATTTTAAGATTAATTTGATGAAAATTGGAGAAATTTAACATAATTGAGTCTCTAGTCTAAAAGTAACCCTATAATTTATAGTGGAAAAGACAATTTACATTTAAATATTTCTTTCGTTGAAGATTTTTTTTTTTGTCGTCCTCAGATTCTTTAGTAGTTAAAAACAAATATTTACCTCATGAATTGAAGTTTGTCTTTAATTTGTTGTTGTAAAAGAGTGTTGTTTGTTTGAAGTTTGGCTTGCAATGCAAGTTCGCATCCGTACTATTAGTCAATTAATTGAAGTTTCCAAAGTCCAAAACGTGTTCTCCATGTTCTAGTCATATGAACGTTCATATGACGTGTATGGTCTTCGTCATGAAGAAGATGACACCGTTGTTTCCTTGTGGGAGAAGTTTGGGCCTCTATATAAGTGTAGACTTCGTCTTGTGTTTTTTCCTCACATTAGACGAAATTTTCGATCGTATACTTTCTTAGCTTTTGGTTACATCTAAATCAAATTTTCAACATGACGGTATTATTTGCAATCATAATTCATCTATTGCTTCATTTTTCTCTTTTTCCTTTTTGGGTTATATATTTACGGAAAAAAAAAAAAAAAAATCTCATGACCTCTTTCATGGCTTGATTTGCAGCAAAAGATTGTGATGAAGGTTCAAATGAATTGCCAAAAATGCCAGACTAAAGCACTCACTGTTGCAGCTGAAGCAAACGGTTAGTGTTATATGAATCGTAAAGCTCATCATGTGTTTCAAAACTATGATAATTGACACATAGTTATGCAATTTTTATCATATTCTTATATCTATATGACTTTGATTTGCAATTTGTACAAAGTTTTGCCATTTTCCGTTTCCATATTTTGTTGATGTTGAAACTTCTTTGTTAATCAAGATTTCTAAGATGCGGAAACATCTTGGAGTATATTCTCAATTGTGTCAGATCACATAGTAAAAAATTATATATATAATATGTTGAAGTCTGGACTTAAATTATATATTTTTCCTTTGCAGGTGTGAACTTTGTGGGATTTGAAGGAGCAGAGAAAGATAAAGTGGTGGTGATTGGTGATGGAGTTGATGCTGCAATGTTGGCTACTACCATGAGGAAGAAAGTTGGGCACACTGATATTATTAGCGTAGCAGAGGTGAAGAAAGGAAACTAAGTTGGAAAGCCATATGCATATACTCTTGGCTACTAGAATTCCTTTTGAAGGTCACAACCTTTTCTTTTATTTTTTTGTCAACCAGAGGAGAGAGATGTATATTGGCAAGGTGTTAATGTAATAAACATTCTCTTAGCTTTTTTTTTTTTAGTAAAAGAGTGTTGTTTGTTTGAAGTTTGGCTTGCAATGCAAGTTCGCATCCGTACTATTAGTCAATTAATTGAAGTTTCCAAAGTCCAAAACGTGTTCTCCATGTTCTAGTCATATGAACGTTCATATGACGTGTATGGTCTTCGTCATGAAGAAGATGACACCGTTGTTTCCTTGTGGGAGAAGTTTGGGCCTCTATATAAGTGTAGACTTCGTCTTGTGTTTTTTCCTCACATTAGACGAAATTTTCGATCGTATACTTTCTTAGCTTTTGGTTACATCTAAATCAAATTTTCAACATGACGGTATTATTTGCAATCATAATTCATCTATTGCTTCATTTTTCTCTTTTTCCTTTTTGGGTTATATATTTACGGAAAAAAAAAAAAAAAAATCTCATGACCTCTTTCATGGCTTGATTTGCAGCAAAAGATTGTGATGAAGGTTCAAATGAATTGCCAAAAATGCCAGACTAAAGCACTCACTGTTGCAGCTGAAGCAAACGGTTAGTGTTATATGAATCGTAAAGCTCATCATGTGTTTCAAAACTATGATAATTGACACATAGTTATGCAATTTTTATCATATTCTTATATCTATATGACTTTGATTTGCAATTTGTACAAAGTTTTGCCATTTTCCGTTTCCATATTTTGTTGATGTTGAAACTTCTTTGTTAATCAAGATTTCTAAGATGCGGAAACATCTTGGAGTATATTCTCAATTGTGTCAGATCACATAGTAAAAAATTATATATATAATATGTTGAAGTCTGGACTTAAATTATATATTTTTCCTTTGCAGGTGTGAACTTTGTGGGATTTGAAGGAGCAGAGAAAGATAAAGTGGTGGTGATTGGTGATGGAGTTGATGCTGCAATGTTGGCTACTACCATGAGGAAGAAAGTTGGGCACACTGATATTATTAGCGTAGCAGAGGTGAAGAAAGGAAACTAAGTTGGAAAGCCATATGCATATACTCTTGGCTACTAGAATTCCTTTTGAAGGTCACAACCTTTTCTTTTATTTTTTTGTCAACCAGAGGAGAGAGATGTATATTGGCAAGGTGTTAATGTAATAAACATTCTCTTAGCTTTTTTTTTTTTGTGTGTGGTTAATTTGGCATCCCTTATCAACATTTTAAGCATTTAGAGAATTTAATGCCTTTGGCAAAATAGGGGTTTTTTTTTTTTTTTAGTATTAGTTTTAGTTGGTAATTAATTAATTGAGAAAGACAATTGAATGGAAGGTATTGCAAATGTGAGCTCCAAAACTCACCTAAAATGTTTGGAAAATGTGCACCGAGAGCTCGTTTTTAATTCCTACCTCACATGCAAAACTTGATCAAGTTCCACTTGGCCCGACCCATTGAGGCCAATGGCCAAGTAAAAATGGGGCGGGCCGGCCCAGCTCGACCCATTGCTGAAGAAAGAACTCAAAATGCAAGATTGTTCTATTAAGGTCTGCTCATTAACAAACAAAACACAAAACACACAATATCTGGGTTTGTTCGCTATACATATTTAAAAACTGAAAATTATTATTTAAAAATTTTTGTGAAAATATATGTGAATGAAAAAATATATAAAAGTTCGTGAAATGTTATTTAAAAATTGAAAATTGTTATTTGAATACACTCCCTAAACACCCTCTAATATCAACAACATGTGATCGCTATTTATCAGGGTTTTATTAGATACTAAAAAACTGGCTGTGCTTGCCCAGAAAGTTAAAAAAATGCCAAGATTTTCTATATGTTAATGGACACAAACAAACCATAAAGGTTTGAAACATGAAATGTCTCACAGTCTCACTATTGGTTTAAGACTTTAAGGAAGGTCCTCCAACCTGCAATTGCAACAATCCAATCAAGACGCTCTTTTTGGTTTAGCTATAAAAGTGTTTTTTTTTTTTTTTTAATTTTTCAAAATTTTTTTAATTATTATTATTATTTTTATTTTAAAAACCATATTCGGAAGTTTGAGTAATTTGAAATAATATAGGACATTTAAATAATTTAATCTAGGCCTTAAGTACTTCTAGTTTTTTTATTAAAAAAAGAAACCATATTTGAAAGTGCCACTAATTTGAAATAACATAGGACATTTTAATAATTTAACTTAGGCCTTAAGTACTTCCAATTGTAAATTAACAAGTCCCAAACTGTTATGCCTCAAAACTTTCAAAATGATTTTACACTAAAAAGACCCAAAATTTTCTAAATTCCTATTAACAAAATTTTAGGCATTTGATTATTACATAAAGGTATAGATTCCCCAAAAAAAAAAAAAAAAGGTAAAGGATAGGAGAGGGGAGGGGAATGGCAACCCTTTTATCTTGTTTTAATGTTTTAATTTTAAATGAGAAACAAATATGCACGAGTGAAAGAGAATAAAGTTTTAATACAAAATCTTCTCAAAAAAAAAAAAATTTTTATACAAAAAAATTCATACCGGACCGAAACAAAATTCTTCAAATTCTCTGCACAACATTAGAGAGAGAGAGAGAGAGAGAGATAAATCTGTATTTGATTCGTTTTCAGTGTCGTATATTCTTCAATCTTGACGCAAGAGCATTTGTTTAGATCTGATGTATGAAAGGGAAAGAGAAGACAATGAGAGGAGAAGACCGAGAATGTAGGGGGAAAGAGAGTGGAGGTAGGTGGGGGTTGTTGAAAATGAAACGAGGGTCAGCATTAAAGAGTGAGGGAGAGAGTGCCACATGTGTTTTCTTCTACTAACTTTGGTCAAACTCAAATTGTAGTTTTTATTTTTATTTTTAAATGGCGTAAGCATTTGAAATTCATTTGAGCTATTTCCAGTTTTCCACTGTCAGGCTAATAAAAAACAAAATATATATATATATATATATATATAGTATGGATTTTCCTTTAGTTGTAAGGCACAACTTTCACTAAACAAATTAACATTATTACATATTTTGAAAATTTTACTATTGAATTACATAAATTTTATATTTTTTAGAACACATGACAAATTTCGTGCCACCATATGTTATTCACTATTTGATCAATACACTTATTTTTTGTTATTATTATAAATTTAGACAAAAAAAATCAAAATTTAAACATTTAATTGACGATATAGCTATTGATATTTGATTTTATTAAAAATTTTGCAAGTATGAAAGATATAAGAAGAAAATGTAATGTAAAAGTGAATTGTCAAAATTCACATCTAATAAATANAATTATGTGATTAATTTTCCCTCATATATATATATATATATATATGAGGTCATTATGAAACTAAAATTTTACAAAATTGAATAAAAAGAAATTTTCACATATTGACCAAAAAAAAAAAAAAAAGCGCGCACACACACTCAAATACATAAAATAGTCTTATTACCAATACTGCAAGTTACATATTGGACTTTTCCTTTTTGTTTGTAAGAATCTGATATATTATTAAGAGTATCATAGTTTAGTTACAAATTTAGTTGTAAGGCACAACTTTCACTAAACAAATTAACATTATTACATATTTTGAAAATTTTACTATTGAATTACATAAATTTTATATTTTTAGAACACATGACAAATTTCGTGCCAACCATATGTTATTCACTATTTGATCAATACACTTATTTTTTTTTATTATTATAAATTTAGACAATAAAAAATCAAAATTTAAACATTTAATTGACGATATAGCTATTGATATTTGATTTTATTAAAATTTTGCAAGTATGAAAGATATAAGAAGAAAATGTAATGTAAAAGTGAATTTGTCAAAATTCACATCTAATAAAATATATATATATATATATATATTAAGTGGAGTTGTAAACTTAGTCTACCACTAAGTTTAATACTAAATTTTGTCCAAAGTTTAATTACATTGGGCCAAAAAAAATTAGAATGGTTGCAAATTTTTTTGAGGGTAAAAAATTCATAAAATATCTATGTAATAATTACTTTTTTACAATTTAGGGTGGTCTTGTGACCACCCTACATTCAATGTGGAGCCGCTCTATGTCCTTCTATTGCTATAATTTTCTTCGCTTTACATCATACCTTACCTTTGTTTTCCATATAATTATCATGTGAACATGGGGAAAAAATTAGAGGAAGAAATAGGAGCACGCAATCATAAAACAGTAGATTGGTATTTGACTAATTGTATTTTAAGATTAATTTGATGGAAATTGGAGAAATTTAACATAATTGAGTCTCTAGTCTAAAAGTAACCCTATAATTTATAGTGGAAAAGACAATTTACATTTAAATATTTCTTTTGTCAAGGATTTTTTTTGTCCTCATTTTCTTTGGTAGTTAAATAACAAATATTTACCTTATGGTTTGAAGTTTGTCTTTTAACTTGTTTCTAGAAAAGAGTTTTGTTTGTTTGCAGTGCGCTTGCTATGCACGTTGCATTTGTACTATTAGTCAATTTCATTGAATTCACTGAAGTCCAAAACGCGTTCTCCATGCTCCAGTTGAGAAATAAACACATTCACATGGATTAAAAAAAAATCAGGTAATTAGAATTTGGGTGAACAATACATGCCGAAGACCACAAGTCATGAAAAAGATAACAATGTTGTTACCTTAAAGTAGAAGTTTGGGCCTCTAAGTGTAGACTTCGTCTTGTTTTTTTTCTCACATTAGACGAAATTTTAGGTAGTACACTGTCTTAGCTTATGGTGACAACAACATCAAATTGTCAATATGACGGTATTATTTGCAATCATAATTCATATATTGCTTCTTTTCTTCTTCTTCTTTGTTTTATATTTACAAAAGAAATCTCTCATGACCTCATTCATGGTTTGATTTGCAACGATTGTGATGATTACTAATGAAGGTTCAAATGAATTGCCAAAAATGCCAGACTAAGGCACTCACTGTTGCTGCTGACGCAAACGGTTAGTGTTATGATTAATTCATAAAGCTTTATCATGTGTTTCAAAAATATGATAATTGACACATACTTGTGCACTTTTTACTATATTCTTATACCTATGTTTCTTTGACTTGCAATTTGTACAAAGTTTTGCCATCTTTCATCACCATATTTTGTTGATGTTCAACATTCTTTGTTAACCAAGTTTTCTTTTAAGTGGAAACATCTTAGAAGTATATTCTCAAATATGTCAGATCACATAGTAAAAAACTTATAAATAAAATATGTTAAAAGTGTAGACTTAAATCATATAATTTTCCTTTGCAGGTGTGAACTTTGTGGGATTAGAAGGAGCAGATAAAGATAAAGCGGTGGTGATTGGAGATGGAGTTGATGCTGCAAGGTTGGCTACTACTATGAGGAAGAAGGTTGGGCAAACTGATATTATTAGTGTAGCAGAGGTGAAGAAAGAAAACTAAGTTGGAAAGCCATATACATGTACTCTGGGCAAATAAAATTCCTTCTAAAGGACAAAACCTTTTCTTTTCTTTTTTTTCAACCAGGAGAGAGAGATGTCTATTGGCAAGGTGTTAATGTAATAAACATTCTTACATACTTTTTTCTCAACAGGAAAAAAAAATATAATAAACGTTCTCTTAGCATAATCCTCACATCAAACGTCTCGCCTAGAAAGTCTACCACGTATCTAATTCTACCCAAAAGCTGATAAAGAAAGAAAATCAAAGCTTGGAGTTCATTCATCAGAGTTGAGCTTGAGAAAATCCCCACTCGTCTGTGTTGTGTTTTGTCATGATATATATATCCAAATTGAGAAGGGCTATTAAATTTGTTAATCCATAATAGGTGTGAGAACCAAAAAGGAATGTACCGGAATTGGGCTTTGACTAGAATGTAGAACAGGCCCAATTAAATGCTCCAGAAGATCATATAGGCCTAGCTGAGGAGAAAGACTGCCCGAGGAAGTAGTAGGTCCAAGGAAGCCTAGAAAAAATGACTGAGCTGAGGAGGGCGAAAGGTTTAGAAAAATGCTACGTTTATAATATTTTATAATATTTTTATAACAAATCGTAGGTGATTAATTATTATTGGTTCAAATTTGAATCTAATACAAAAATTACTTTTTTGCTTTAACAATAACAATCAGTAATAACCCGTCACTTAAGATTTGTTGTTAAAATGTTGTGAAAATGTTGTGGACATATTATTTCTCAAAAGTTTAAAGTCAAATCAAATGCCTCACCCCAAGAAGGTAATAGTAACTACCCAAGACAGGTGGCAAGGGAAACTTCCTAACAAATGTATCATCACCTTCGCATTAAATGCTCTACACCAACGAAACTTGCCACATTAATGGATGATTGACACCATAACAATGTTATCACAACTTTTTACCTACTCAGCATGGCCTCAAAAGAAGGGGAAAGGAAAGATGGGACAAGATTGAAGCTGGGACATTATAAAATGAAAGGGATTCTCAATGAACTGGGGACGGACATTAAAAAAAGGAGAGAGAAAGACTAAATAGAAGAAAAGGCATAGTGTTTTGTTCTTTGGTTAGTGTAAAAGGCTTCTCGATCATTTCAAGGGAGATAAATAAACAAATTTATCTATATTATCATTTTCTTTTTCCAATCATTGGGAGGCACTTGTACTTTTAGCTAAGGGCTATAATTGGAAGTTCACTGTTGGTCCAAAATCCCATCTCTATAAGATAATTGGAAGTTCATTTTCTATTACAATGAGAGTTTACTTCATATACAATGTATATTGTGAACATAAACATAAATATAACAATACATCTATGGTTATATCTTTGTATATTTTTGCAAAAAAATTATCATTGTTCGTGAACAATGAGTAGAAATCTAGAATGGTCTTTCTTGAGCCAATTGTTGGCAAATCTACATTTAGTATTAGTTGCACCTAAAAGACATACCTAGCTATTTGGAAATGCTAATGAAATTCTTAGTGTGATATCTCAAATAATGATAGTATCATAATTATATAAATTAATTAATGATTAAGTTGTCTAACAAGTGAATAATATGTTTTGATGCTATATAAATGGTTTGTTTGCAACCATTCTTATTCTAGTAATATTTGGAAATATTAAAAAAGCTCTCTCAAATGGACGTAAGAAGCTTCTTCAAAAATGATATGTTTTTTCTCTACTACTTTAGATAGTTGTGCAAAACATAATTCTTCTTTAATAGTCTTGGACCGAAAGCAAAATTGGACTTGATAAGCTTCCACATTCATGGTTCCAGGTTTTATGATAAGGAACTAATTTGATCATTTTAATCTTGTGTTTTAAATAAAATTTAAGCCAATTTATTTCTAATTTTATAGAAAAGAATGAAAAAACTAAGAATAAACAATATTTAATTCAAGGAGAATACAATTACAAACATTTATCTCATAAATTTTACGACAATAAGAATTTGATCTATCTTGAACCCACTATTATATATATATATATATATGTAAGGTAGGAATTTGTTCCCCCCACATCTGATTGTATCCTACCGCGGTGCCTAGCGCGGTGCGGTTTTGTCCTCGTCCTCGAGTGCAGGCACGAGCAAGCAAGCGCCTAGCTTGGACTTGTACTCGTCGAGTCCCACATCGGTTAGAGAGAGCGCCCCACTACCCTTTATAATGCTTCAGGAGCTTGGGTAGTGTACCACTACTCACGCGTGAGTAGTGGTACACTACCCAAGCTCCTGAAGCATTATAAAGGGTAGTGGGGCGCTCTCTCTAACCGATGTGGGACTCGACGAGTACAAGTCCAAGCTAGGCGCTTGCTTGCTCGTGCCTGCACTCGAGGACGAGGACAAAACCGCACCGCGCCAGGCACCGCGGTAGGATACAATCAGATGTGGGGGGAACAAATTCCTACCTTACAATATATATATGTAAGGACCAGATTTGGGTTCCTTGCCCACTGTGTGGAGGGACTTCAGCCCAAAAAACCCAAAACAATGAATTTTGTAGAGAATGGGTTAAACACTAGGCCTTAGTTAATCAAACAGACAGCATCATGGATCCAAAAATCTTAAGAAAATGGATAGAAACAGGTTAATGTTGAAGAAAAATTGTCCTCAGCATGATCCGAGGTGAACTTTTCTTATGTATTCCTCTCAAATTCTATTACAAGTTTTTCTTAAGATGTTACAATTGTTTTTCTTTTTCCCCCCTCCTCTCTCTTGTCTCCATCCTTTCCTTATATACTCCCTTTTTCTTTCCCGTCTCCACCCTTCACGTGCATGCAAAATGGTCGATCTTGATACTTGTCCTATCAGCATCTTCCATCCATTTCCATTTAACAGTTGTAAGGCTAAAATATACTGTTCAGGCATCACCTCCACATCAATGTGGCCAGGGAGTTAGGTGCAGTGTATTTAATGCGGATGTAGCAGCTTTCTCCTAAGATATTTTGGGATGCTTTCTTACCTGACATCTCTGCTATACTAACCTGCACCAACAGATCTTCCTGGAATATTACCTCGGTTGGCAAATGACCTCCTCGGACTCTAGCCTTGGTGTATTGAGGATGTATTTGTCCTCGGATCATTCTGTTAAGTCATTATGGACAAAGCTATCCTCTCTGCTCTTCGGACAAAACTTTGTCCTCAGATCGGGCCGTAGACCCAATATCCAAACAAATAATGAATTTTAGGGCCCAACACCCCCACAATAAATATATATATATATATATATATATATATTTCATACATCATATTTAATTATGATTGAAGCATTTATTTAATAGAGCACACAATTTTAGGGCCCAACACCCCCACAATAAATATATATATATATATATATATATATATTTCATACATCATATTTAATTATGATTGAAGCATTTATTTAATAGAGCACACACTTTTATACAAATTTATAAACATAAATTTATGTCTATGTTATGTTTTACAAGTGTATCACATGTAAACTTTCATACTAATAAGAATCAAAAATTAAATTAAAACTTTTAGGTTTCTTTTCCTAAAACTTATTAAAAAGGTACTCACGTGTAGAATATTGAAACAGAATTAAAAGATACACACATATTTGTGTGTGTCATAATTGAGTCCCAGAAGTTCAGTTACCATCTTCAAGAATTAGAAAAAAAGAACAATTTATATATTGAAATTAACACCATTAAAATTGAATTCATTGCAATTTTCCTTCAGATTAATGGAAGGGAATTCCTTAGGCTTATTACCTCATAATTGTGGTATAGAAGTTGATATTTGAAAAGATAAAACAAAAGCTATTTTATTACCTCATAATTACATTTTTTTTAATATTTTTAAAACACACAACAAATTTTGTGCCAACCATATGTTATTCACTATTTGATCCATACTATTATTATTATTATTATTTATAAATTTAGATCGTAAAAAGTTAAAATTTAAATATTTGATTGATGACATAGTTATTGATCTTAGATTTTATTGAAATTTTGCAAGTATAGAAGATATAAGAAGGAAATGTAATCTAAAAGTGAATTTTTCAAAATTCACATCTAATAAAAAATATACATATTAAGTGGAGTTGTAAACTTAGTCTACAACTAAGTTTATTACTAAATTTTGTCCAAAGTTTAATTACATTGGGCCAAAAAAAATTAGAATATATTCTCAAAAAAAAAAAAAAATATTATGGTTGCAAATTTTTTTAAGGGTAAAAAATTCATAAAATTTCTATGTAATAATTACTTTTTACAATTTATGGTGGTCCTGTGACCACCCTACATTCAACGTGGAACCGCCCTATATCCTTCTAGTGCTATAATTTTTCTAGTTTTACATCATACTTTACCTTTGTTTTCCATATAATTATCATGTGAAAATGGGGAAAAAAATGAGAGGAAGAAGTAGAAGCACGCAATCACAAAACAGTAGATTGGTATTTGAATAATTGTATTCTAAGATTAATTTGATGAAAATTGGAGAAATTTAACAGAATTGAGTCTCTAGTCTAAACGTAACCCTGTCATTTATAGTGGAAAAGACAATTTACATTTAAATATTTCTTTCGTTGTGGATTTTTTTTTGTCCTCATTTTCTTTGGTAGTTAAATAACACATATTTACCTTATGGTTTGAAGTTTGTCTTTTAACTTTGTTTCTAGAAAAGAGTTTTGTTTGTTTGAGGTGCGCTTAATTGCTTTGGAAGTTTGCATTTGTACTATTAGTCAACTTCATTGAATTCACTATTAAAGTCCAAAAAGGCGTTCTCCATGCTATAGCTGAGAAATAGACACATTCACATGAATGAAAAATCAGGTAATTTAGAATTTGGGTGAACAAAACATGCCGAAGACCACAAGTCAAGAAGAAGATAACAACGTTGTTACCTTGTAGGAGACGTTTGGGGCCTCTATATAAGTGCAGACTTCGTCTTGCATTTTTCTCACATTAGAAGAAATTTTCAGTAGTATACTTTCTTAGCTTTTGGTGACAACAACATCAAATTGTCAATATGACGGTATTATTTGCAATCATAATTCATATATTGCTTCTTTTTTTCTTCTTCTTCTTTGTTTTATATTTACCAAAAAAAAAAAACTCTCATGACCTCTTTCATGGTTTGATTTTCAGCAAAAGATTGTGATGAAGGTTCAAATGAATTGCCAAAAATGCCAGACTAAGGCACTCACTGTTGCTGCTGAAGCAAACGGTTAGTGTTATGGATCATAAAGTTTTATCATGTGTTTCAAAAATATGATAATTTACATATACTTATGCATTTTTTACTATATTCTTATACCTATGTGACTTTGATTTGCAATCTGTACAAAGTTTTGCCATCTTTCATCTCCATATTTTGTTGACGTTCAACATTCTTTGTTAACCTAGTTTTCTTAGAAGTGGAAATATCTTGGGAGTATATTCTTAAATGTGTCAGATCACATAGTAAAAAATTATAAATAAAATATGTTAAAGTCTAGACTTAAATTATACATTTTTTCTTTGCAGGTGTGAACTTTGTGGGATTAGAAGGAGCAGAGAAAGATAAAGTGGTGGTGATTGGTGATGGAGTTGATGCTGCAAGGTTGGCTACTACTATGAGGAAGAAGGTTGGGCACACTGATATTACTAGCGTAGCAGAGGTGAAGAAAGGAAACTAAGTTGGAAAGCCATATACATGTACTCTTTGGCTAATAAAATTCCTTCTGAAGGACACAACCTTTTCTTTTATATTTTTGTCAACCAGGAGAGAGAGAGATGTATATTGGCAAGGTATTAATGTAATAAACATTCTTACTTACTTTTTGCTCAACAGAAAAAAAAAATGTAATAAACATTCTCTTAGCTTTTTGTGTGTGTGTATGTGTAATTTTGGCATCCCTTATCAACATTTTGAGCATTTAGAGATTTAATGCCTTTGGGAAATAAGGAATCTATTTTTTATATAGAATTTTTATTTGCTGATTAATTAATTGAGAAGGTAAAATGAATGGAAGGTATTATAAGTGAGAGTTCCAAAACTCACCTAAAAAGAAATATTTTCAAGCATCAATTATTATGTGTTAGAAAAATGGGCACTGAGAGTTCAATTCCTAGCCCACATGCAAAACTTGATCAAGTTCCAGTAACACCATAAATGATAAAAACTTCATAAAAGAGTTCAGTTTTAATGAAATCAAAGTAATAAGCTGTGTGATTGAGGCAAAAAGGAAAGAAGAAAGAAGCAAATGAACAGCCTATGGTCCCTTTACAACCAAACCCATTTTGAATCTGATTTCAATACCAAATTATGGTTTCGGTGGGCTTTTAGCTCGTAAGCCTCTAAGTTTAATGGGCCGAACCAGTACTTTGATTGTGTGAAAACTCAAAATACAAGCTTCTCCTATTAAGGACTGGGTATTAACAAACAAACACACATTAACATAATCCATTATATTACTTATAATTTCAATATTAACTAGTGATTGCTATCCACTATTGCGTGCTCAAAAAATTATACCTCCACCAATTCAAGCTTTATTAGATACTTAAAAAACTAGTTGTGCTTGCCCACAAAGTTAAAATATGCTAACATATTCTAGATGTGCACACAAACAAATTTAGAAAGGGTTCGGTTAATGTGTGCCCTAAGGGCACACATTAATTTTTATTTTTGAAACAAATAATTTTTTCAATTCTCGAGAAAATATTTCTAAAAGTGACCTTCCTTGGGATCCTCACAATGACATTAAGAGCATTTAGGCATTGGTCACCATACTGAAGTCTTCCTGTTTGTTTCTAGGCTCAATCAAGCTTTTTTTTTTCTTATTTATTTTTAATTTCTCACATGCTGAATTAAAATCCCCCAAGCATTGTATCTAAAAAAAAAAAGAAAAAAAAAAGCCCTCAACCACCTTAATACCGACCTGTATTACTGTATAAGAAATTAATAGCTCTGACCACAGGATTGTGTATGAGAATTTTGACATAAGATATTTGGGTGAAAAAAAAAAATCAAATAAAATCTTCAAATGCAGTGGTTGCATGTCATTTGATATCAATAAAATTCCATGTCATGTATTCTTGATAATCATTTCCTTGTATTGAAGTTTTTATGTTCACTCAAACTGGTGTTACAACAAAATGGATATAATAATCCTAAGAAGCTTTAATGAGGGGAAAATAGTTATTTAGAGTGCAAATGCGTTCACCAGTTGAGATTGTCAACGACAAAAATGCTGAGCCTTGGTGTATGAAAGACATGGAGGATGACCTCATGCCACGTGATGACAATGAGCAATACCACATGTACAGGGACGGAACCAAGATTCATACCTGAGAGGGGCCAAAGCTTAAAACCAATTTTTTTTTTTTTTAATGAAAATAAAAACTAATATCTATTTCATATTCAACAAAATACTACATACAAAATAAGTATTTCTTAAACATTTCATATTATAAAACACATCAACAAAGTATAACATACAAAATAAGTGTTTCTTATTTTGTCTGCGATTTTGTTTAGTCCATATTTATTTTTTTATTTTGTTTTTGTAGTTAAAGGGGCATGAATTTTATCTATTTATTTATTTTCTTGTAGGTCAATATATATATATATATATATAAGAGCAAATCTTAATTTTTTTATACTATTTTTTTTTTTTTAAAAATTTGGGGGGTGGGGGCAATGGCCCCCTCTGCCCCAGCGTGGGTCCGTCCCTGCACATGTACCACACGGATTTTACTGGGACAATCGCTTAAACCGCTCATCTTTAGGTACTGGAACAAAAACTTCTACTATCAAGTCACATTGTATAATTTTTTTTCCTTTTTTGCCATGTAAGCCGTACAAAACAGGGCACTCGATCATTATCTAGAAAATGGTATAAAGTTTGGTGTTTTTCAGCATTGATTGTGCCATCTTATAGACAAGTATTTATGACTACGTTGTTATGGTAGGTCATGAATGTCACCTCTATTGAATGGAAATGCAATAAGTATGATCACACAATTTTTCACTATTATCTCTCCAAAAAAAAAAAAAAAAAAAAAAAAAAGAATGACACCCTTTGTTGTGATTAGTTTATAGGTCCGGTTAATGTACCAATTTAGTAAAGTTTTATTACCATTTTTATTGAAAATATAAAAAATTGTAAAAAAAAAAAAACAAATTTTTTCCCTCATAAAAAGTTTTAAAAACATTTCTTAAACTAATGCCCATAGGACATTTATTAAAATTTCCCACTGTATATTAAAGTGTTATTAATGGCAAGTACATGTTTTAATGATATTACTTCAATCCTTATTTCTTATTTGATAATTACAACACTGAAAACGAAGATTTGAATCATAATTAATTCTTCTAATAAAGAAACTGTTCCTTTTTTTTTTTTTTTTGATACAAAGAAACTGTTCTTCTACTATTACAGCTTTTGTGCCATATATTTTTTTCCACAACTCTAATGTGATCAACTCTAAATGATAAACAATCACTTTTACATGAACTCATCATTTACAATCGATTACATCAAAATTGTGGCAAGAATTGCGACTCAAAAGTTGTGTTCACAAACTTTCTCATAAAAAAGACCAAACTATGTTATTAAACCACAAGCCTCATGAATTTATCCCATTAATAAATTGTGAAAAGTGAAGAAAAAAGTGTCCATTAAACATGTATTCAAATAGACTAAAAAAAAAAAAAAAGGTGCCGTTAATTTTATTCTGAATGATTAGGTGTAACCAAAATATTTTGAAAATTTAAAGCATAGAAAGACATATTAGCAAGTAGTTAAATTCTTCAATTAAATTCAAATACATAGTTGATAAAGTATTATCTTTTTCAATAACAATTGAATTTAATGAGAGAACATTAATATATTGCACGAAAGTAATTATACCTACATTTTACCCAAAAAAAAAATAACCAAGTAATTAAAGCATTCCTTTCATGGTAAGCTTGGAACTATACCTATAAACCTCGTACTACTCATCTCTTTTCTTTTTTTCTTTGCCAAAAAAAAAAAAAAAAATGTAATTGATGACTTGTGTAAGGTTGAATTTATTCAATCATGTGTTAGCTTTATTCCATGCCAAATTTTCTTGTAATTTAGCAATTAGATACCCTGTATTTATGTGGAAATAATGTAAGAGTTGTGTGAAGAAATTCAAGTGTGTGTGCATTGGAGGATTCTTGCGACTGGATCTCGCGAGTGACTCGCGACTAGCAACTCGCCAAAATGCCACACGTGTGAAGCATGCAGGAAGTTAAAGGGTCATGACAGTTTGAGCATTACAGGACAAAAATGACAGTCTGGCAAGTTAGTTATCTCGCGACTGGAACTTGTGACTAGTATGAGTCGCAAGACCGAGTCTCCAAAATGCCCTGTTTTGCAGAAAACTAACTTTTCACATTCCTCACGTACATTACTCTAAATACCTTTATACCATGAAATCTAGAGAGCTTCCAGAGAGAATTTTGAGAGAAAAACCCTAAAGAAAACCAAGATTGACTCATCAACAATCTTAGACATTTGATTCTCCAAATTTCTCTACTCTCTCCTTCTCCATTGACATATCCTTGAAAGGTAAATTTGTCAAATCATTACCTCACCATATCCATGTCAGTGATGAGGCATTTTGGTGTTTGGGAAGCAGTTCAGAGATGACCAATTCACTTGATTGATGCAATGGGCTTATTGCGGGATCCAGGAAACTAACGAAGACATGGTTAGGTGTAACCTTGTTTGAGTAAGAAGCTTGGAGGACTTAGGTGCGTTGGGTAGATTAGGCTTGGAGGGTCTATTGCTATTCGTGTATCCCAATTTTATTCTTTAGTGGATCATTTCACCGCTTGGAGGGTGGCAGAGAGGTTTTTTGTCGAGTTCTTCGTTTTCCTCATCGATAACACGTGCTAGTGTTATCTTTGTGTTTGCATCTCTCTAACCCTTACTCTTACCTTTTAATTGCTGCTGTGTTGTGATTAATTATGGTGTAGAGTTGTTTATTTGTTTGGGTTTCTACTTGTACATATTATTCTGCACATATTTTGTTTAGGTATAAGCTTGAGTTGGTTTAATTTGAAATTGGGGTCTAAACATTCATTAGTGTTTTATACACTAATTAAACATTCAATTGGTATCAGAGTGGGTGCACTTGTTGTTGTTTCATTACCTCAGTGCGATCCTAGACCCTTTTGAGATGGATTGATCTCAATTGCTCAATGCTCCTCCATACTTTGATGGGAGTAATTATGCATTTTGGAAAGTCTATATGAGGGTATTTTTATGTTCTATTGATGATAGTGTTTAGGACGCTGTCGAGATAGGATGGACTAGGCCGAAGGCCACCAAATCCACTTAGGATAAGGCAGCCCTTGCAGCAGCTAATACTAATAGCAAGGCTTTAAATGCTATTTTTTGTGGTGTCTCACCTGACGAGTTTCACAGGATCTCCCATATTACAATTACCAAGGAGGCATGGCAAATTTTGGAGACTACCTATGAAGGCACCAAAAAGGTGAAGGTTACCAAGTTGCAAATGCTCACCACACGCTTTGAGGAGTTGAAGATGGGTGAAGATGAGTCATTCGACTTTTTTATGGAAAGCTAAATGAAGTGGTGATTGGCAAATTCAACTTGGGAGAAACAGAGGACTCTAAGATTGTTAGGAAGATTCTACGATCATTGCCGAAGAGATTCCGTGCAAATGTTACTGCCATTGAAGAGAGTAAAGACCTTGATGAGATTAAAATTCAAGAACTCATTGATTCTCTTCAAACCTATAAGCTATCTCTACCAACACAAAGGAAGAGCAAATCTCTTGCTTTCAAGACAATCAATGAGAGATTGGAAGCTCAAGACTCCTCGGATGAGGATGAGGTTGAAAAGGAAGTAGTGTACCTTGCTAAGAACTATCGTAAGTTCTTAAAGTTCAAGAGGGATGGGAAGTCTTTTGAGAAGGGCAAATTCTCAAATATTAAGAAAGACTTCAAGAAGAAGGATTCCAAAGATTCTTCTTCATCTCAAGCGGTCACGTGCTTTGAGTGCAAAGGGCATGGGCATGTGAAGAAAGAATGCCCCACACATTTGAAAGCAAAGGGTAAAGTTTTTACAACAATCCTTAATGACTTGGACGGCTCCAATTCTGATTCAGAAGAAAGTTGTGATAGAGAAGGAAACTGCTCCGCATTTATGACTATTGCACTTATGGACTCATCGGAAGATTTGAGCCGTCTAGTGGAAGAACTTAGTGAGCACACTGAAGTAGAGTATATGGGGATTGGGGAAGAATCCGATGATGAAGATGAATGAGCAAAGGGATTACAAGAATCCTATAATTCTCTTCTTGAGAAGACCGGAGAGTTCGCTAGAGTGGCTAAGGCAGCCATCAGAAAAATGAAGAGAGCTAAACAAAACTACAAGAGCATACTCATGAGGTACAAAGAAACGAAGTGCGAAGTTGAGGCATTGAATGAAGAACAAACCGAAGCCTACTCTAAGATCAAGTTTCTTGAGCTTGAAGTGATTCAAGCTAATGCCAAAGTGGAGCATATAGCCTCCAAGAAACTTGACGAAGTGCTTGCACATCAAAAGCCTTTTTTAGAAAAAAAAAAAAAAAGGTTTAGGATACTCGGGAGAAAGTAGTTTAAGCGCCAATGTGTCCAAGGAGATGAAGTTTGTTAAAGCCAAGGAACCAATGGTAGCAACTCTAATTGTTGAGAATGTGAAGGTTAAGAAGAAGCCAAATGGAACTGTTTAGAAGGTTTTGACAAAACCTCAAAACCCATTTGTGGCCAAACCAAGGCTAAAGGGAAGTCTCTTCCTAAGTCTCAGAGTGGTCCTCAAGTTCAACACTTTTGCCACCATTGTGGAATCCGAGGACACACTAGACCTAATCGCCACAAGCTCCAAGCATTGAAGAATGCAAGTTTTCAAAGGCGAAGAGGACAAAGAAATGGCAAAGGGAATCTCAAACAATCAAAAGGCGTGAAGTTGACTTCGATATTAGTGATGTGATGAAGATGATAGACACCATCACTTCTTGTTTGGCAAACTTCACCTTAAGGTTTGAGAATCACAACTCAAGTACCCAATCCTCTAAGGATATCACCCCAAACACACGTGCCGTGTAGGTGAAGAAGGGTACACTTGCATAAGCATTAGAACATGTCCATGCATTAATTCTTCCAAATTGTTGTGACATTGTTTAGTTGTGTGCTTATGTTTTTCATTCTAGCATGTGAAAACTGTTTTTGTTTGTTTTTAATAGCTTTGAATGTTTGTTTTTATTTCTTTTTTATCAATCTTTACTTGTTTTTGTGTCAAAAATCCAAAAACACATAAAAAATAAAAAATCTAAAAAGTTTAATTGGCATTTTTGTGTTTTGTCACATGCATATTTTGCCTTATACTTACGTACAAATGGCTTTGTGCATTTACGAGCGTAGCTTGGTATCTATGCACTCATATCATTGTGGGAAAAATCTTGACATCTATGTGATTGTTGTAAATAAATTTTCAAACTTGTCATGAATGATTAGTCAATGGTTTTGTTGATCTTGAGACATGCATAGACTTGTGCCTGTATATCTTCTCACTCTTTTATGTTTTTGCTTAAAGAGCTCAACTAATGTTAAATCTCGAAAAGAGATAATGAGCTGCAAAAGCCGTCACACCTACTAGTATTTGACTAGAAAAAAGAGAAAGCAACTTGTAATGATAATGTATGGTGCCCAAAAGCCAAAGGCTTATTCATAAAATTGAAATATCAAAAATTTCAATCATCAATCTCAAAATGAGATGTATTGTTCTATAATGATCAAATGTTATGAAATGTAAGAAGTCAAATGAAAAGCTTCAAAGTTATGTAATCAAGTTTTGTGGCAGGTCATATATGCATATTTCTATAATTGAGATTGGTCACTCTTTCTAGTGCTAATTGTGTATGTTTTAGTTGAATTGATCATTAAAGTGTTATGAATGTGAGAAGCCAAATGAAAAGCTTCAAAGTTATGTAATCAAGTTTTGTAGGAGGTCATATATGCATATTTCTATAATTGAGATTTGTCACTCTTCCTAGTGCTAATTGTGTATGTCTTGTTGAATTTATCGTTGAAATTTCATAGTAGACTAAGGACTATCTCACCTTTGGTACCCCACAACATTGAACATGTTATGTTCAATGAATGCCTTTTTGATTTATGTGATTGTACTTGATTAAATGTGTTGTACATACTCAAACATATGTTGATCAAACATAAAAAGATTTTTGAGTATTTTTAGTTGTTTTTGGAAAGTCTTTTAGTTTTGTATTTTTTTTTTTGAAAATCCAAAATTTTTGCAACTCTGTTTTTGCGACTCACTCTCGCGGGTCAAGCCAGTCGCAAGAACCCAGTTGCGAGCTTACTTAGAAGCTCTCACAACTCCTAGCGAATCAGTTCCCCGTTGCAAATATACTTAGAAAAATTTCAAAATTTCTGGTTTTTTGGCTTTTTCACGACTCAACTTGGCCACTTGTTTGTGAGTGGAAGCTCTAGTCATGAGCTTACACAAAATGATTCGTGACTCCCTTTGCGACTTGCTCACGAGTGGACTTCCCAATCGCGAAAAAACACTTAGACAAATTTCTCAAAATTTTGTCAAGGGATTTTGGTGACTTGTTTTGGCGACTTGCTCGCGACTCATTCTAGTTGCGAAAATCGCGTGTTTTGTACAAATAAGGTAAAATCCAAGACAGTTTTCAATAGGGGTGTGCAGACAACCCGCCAACCCGCTAAAATCCACCAGACCTGGGTCAGTTTTTAGGGTTTGGTGGGTTGGGTTGGGTTACAAAAAATTTTTGATAGCGAGTCGGGTTGGGTTTGGGTCATAAAATTCCAAACCCAACTCGACCCACCCATGTATTTAATATATATATTATATATTTTAAAATATATTATATAATTAATAATTTTTTTAAAATAACTAACTCTTCTTATCCTATATAAAAGCCAATTAGTTCACACAAATCCTAGTAAATTACTATTGTTGTTTAGTCATTAGTGCTATTTGCCTTTAAAGAGTTATATTGATACTAATCTTTGGTTATTTTTTAATATATTTATATTTATATTTTTTTTCTACATAATTTGATAATAATAATAATAATAAATTTGTCCAACCTATTAGGTTCAACCCGACCCGACCGACCATGTGGGTTGGGTTGGGTTGAATTTTTTTTACCCACCATGGTGGATTGGGACAAAAAATCCCCTTAACCCGACCCATGCACACCCCTAGTTTTTAAAAACTTTTTAGTTTTCCCTTGCATCACATGCACACACTTTGTCTTGTCCACCTCTCCCTCTCCCAAAACCTCCATTTTCTTCATCAATCCTTCATCAATCTTCAAGAAAAGGTATGGGTTTTCTCTTATTCTCAAAGTATTTCATGTTTCTAGCCCTAGTTTTCTTGGATTTTGTGTATATGTTGGATATGAAATTATGATGATTGAATATGGTTTTGTTGATGTTTTAATGAGTTTGATTTATGGTTTTGTTGGTTTGTTAGTATAATGTTTATTCTACATATTCTACATGTTTGTGTGCTTCATTTTTTTTTTGCATTATATTATGTTGTGTTGTGTTGTGCATATCATGTTCATGATAAAATGTCTCTTAGATGTTTTTGTGTGTCTCTTTAAAGGAGCTTGGACGGCTCAAGTACGTGTGGTAGACTAGGCTTTGAGGGTCTTTTGTTATTCGTGTACTCCAACTTTATTCTCTAGTGGATCAATTTCGACTTGGAGGGTCGCAGAGAGGTTTTTCGTCGAGTTCTTCGGTTTCTTCTTCAATAACACATCTCGGAGTTATCTTGTGTTTACATCTCTTTTCCCTACTCTTTAAGCTTTCATTTTACTATTGATAATGGATGAATATGGCTTAGAGTAGTGTTAATGGTTCTTTGTGCTTATTTACTCTTATTTCGCATTTAGTATAAGTTATAGTAAAAGCTATCTAGCCATAATTTTTAATTGAAGGTTTAAGCAAGCTCTTATGTTTTAGCACAAATCCAAGCTTTCATAATTGAAAGTAAAAATCATGCTACATGTGTGTATATTTTTTAATCAAAATGCCCCAATAAAGACATAAGTTGGTGTAACATCAACTCAATAAACATATATTAATCTAAAAATAAAAATATAACTAATGTTTTTGAATAAATAAAGAATGATTAAATAATTATAATATTATATAAATAAATATAACCACTCTAAAAACATATATTTATGAACTTACTTTCAACTTCAAACAATATAGATCTGTCTTTCTAGTTCTAACTATACCATGAAATTGTTTATAACTCTAAGTAATAACACTCCTAACAGAGAAATCATTGTTCATTCGTAATCAATCTTCTTTTTAATTTTGCAAGTCTTTTTATCTCAACATTGTTCAACTATTTAATCCAAAAAATATATGTGGCAAACAACCATAATATACACAACCAAACCAAACTAACTTTACATATTATGTGAAAGACAAATTAAGTGCACGTAAAGTGTAAAAAAAATACTTGCATGTAGGTCAATGGTGGTGGTGGTGTCATCTTATCCCTATCTAGCTAGTTCTTATTATAATCCCTTTGTTTCATACGGATAAATGGTATTTCATACGGATTACTATTTCAAATGTTGCTTTAGGTAGTTAGAAGTTAGCACATGCATAGTAGTTAATAAATATCAAATCACTTTGATTTTTTTTTTTAACACCATTTCCTTAAAAAAAAAAAAAAAAAGATTAGTGGAGTTTAAATCACGTTAATAAATTAACTGTCCATTCAATTTTTTTCTTAAAATCACATTAATAAAAAGTTAGCGATAAAGTCATAAAACTATTATTAGTAAACATTTCTTAGGCTTATCTATTTAGCTTTGTTGCCAAATTGGTATCAACTCTTTTATTTTATTTTATTTTTTTAGAAGAATATAACACAATTGAAAACCTATAAACAATAATTTAAATTTAATATTAAGAATATAATCAAACTTATTCATAATTTCAAATTAAGAAACTAACAAAAATCATAAATTAAGATATAAATGTAGAAAAAGAACAAAGATTATACCTATTTGTTTCCTCTATCACTTTAAGAGATGAAAGTGTGAGTTAGTGTGAGTATGTAACGAAAACCTGCACCAATTATTGTAGAAGATAACAAATAAGTACAAAAGTTTAATATTATGAATTGGGATAATCTATCTATCAATTCTAATGTAGAATTCATGAAGATAACAAATGAGTACAAAAGTTTAATATTATGAATTGGGTTAATCTATCTAACAATTTCTAATGTAGAATTCATGAATTTAAGTACTTGTGTGAGAAGTTTTCATTAATTCTTTTTGAAGTTAAAGAAAAATAGCTTAAATAAAATGAAAAAATAATAATGAAGAAAGAATGCATACATGCATTGTCATGGGATTTAAGCATTCACATATTAGAGTAAGTTTATATATAGAGGTAGAGCCATTTGATATAGAATTTAAATCCTATTGAAATTAATATTTTTAATTAAATCAATGTGTTTGTTGCTATCTCATAAAAAAGTGGAATAACAAAAATGTCATATACTTAATACTTATAAGTATATATGTATACTCCTTCATTATATATATAATTTTAAGGAGAAGGTGTTTACTTTAAACTCAAATCCTTAGGAGTATTACGTTATTTACAGTTTTTTTAATCCAAAAAAAAAAGTTTGGTCAATCGGTATGAAGTATGAACAAATAACGTTGCTGTTTTTTTTTTTTTTTCCTTATGACTATGTATTTATATATTTAAGTAAAAATAAATAGTATCAAATAAATTAATAGTAAAATGTTTAGATGAAGAATTTGAATTGTAATCAAATTAAGATTTCTATTAACTTAAAAATTATAGGAGAAGAAGATAAGAACAAAAATTATATCTTTTTTTTTAATCTAAAACAATTCTTGCAATTTAGTAAAGCCACTTGGCGTAGCCACGGCTTCTAAGCTAACTTTTATTGTATAGTATATGATATGGATTGGTATGGTTTTGTATTGATAATTTATGTGTGCTAAAATAGTTTGACGTTTGGTTCGTCATGATGTTACATTGCACTATAATATTACGTTATTGTAATTTGACATTAATGTAATCTCAATACAAGAATACAGCATTACATTGTTTAAGAAGGTGATGAGATTAAGGTGATGTGATATATTTTATAATTTTAAATTATGATCATGTTAGAAAAATAAAATAAACCAAAAATCTTAATGTCACATCATTGTAATGTATATCACGTTAAAGACACATCACGGCAAACCAAAAACTCCCATGGTCACCATATATGTTGTGTTGTGTTTCAGTTGTTTTAAGATTACTGTATTTGACTTATTACATATACAACACTAAATGCAAATCTCTCTCTCTCTCTCTCTCTCTCTCTCTCTCTCTCTCTCTCACAGTTACTTAAATATAGTTGTCAGCTTCTCAATATATATATAGTTGTCATAGTCACACCAAGGAGAGGAAGCATAATTTTTCCGTACTCGAGGAGTAATGTTCCTTCTATTTAGGGGCAGGGGCATTTGTTGTTTAGGGGGTTTGAACTCCCTGACTTTAAAAAAAAAAGTATGTGTGTGTATATGTATATGTATATATATATATATAATATTTTTATTAGTTTTGTTAGGACATATGTGAATCATATTAGGAACATATGTCAATATAGAATTAGCTAATCCTTTGATAAAACGCACTTTAATTGTAATTGGATAGATCTAGGATGTGTTTAATTATTCAAGAAATAAGGTTTCAAGTCCAAGTGTTAAAGCCATGCAAGTCTGTCCAAAAATCAAGTGAAGAAGTGCTGAATTTTAAAGCTCGACAGATAGAATCTATCAAAGTTTAAAAGGCAGCTTTTGCCTTATGCTCGACAGCTGCTCAATAGGTAACCTATCTATCAAGATTTACGAAAATCAAATTTTCAGTTCTGATTTCACTCCAATCCGTGTATATTTGTTTAAGCTTTCTTTTCTCACAACCTTAAACATATATAAGGATTATTTTAAGGGCCGTCACAGCTTATGCAAGTGAGTATCGCTTCATGCAAAAGTTTTTCACAAGCATATTGTGACTGGAGACAATTTTCCCTAGTTCATCTTTCTCTTCAAGAAGCTACTGCGTTTGTACGTCGTAGGGTTTTGTAACCAAGGAATTTCGTGATCTTCATCGTGTTGATGAACTGAAGAAACTAAAGAATCTTGTAGCCAACATCCTTCTCAAGTTGGTGGTTAGTCACATACTTGGATCTGTGCATCGATTGGTTAGTCACGTACTGGGAGCCAGCCATGCATTGAAAATGAGAGATTGTCACTACAGAACAAGTCCAATTGGGTATTAGGGTAAGGGTTCAAATGTAGGTTAGTATAAGGTACTGGATTGCTTTACTTGTAA
This sequence comes from Quercus suber, assembly GCF_002906115.3. Lineage (NCBI taxonomy): Eukaryota > Viridiplantae > Streptophyta > Magnoliopsida > Fagales > Fagaceae > Quercus > Quercus suber. The sequence continues at coordinate 305,297 of NW_027070019.1, forward strand.
CCGCTTGTTGTGATAATAGTAGATTCTCGGGAATGGTGACCTTAAAATCATTCAGTGGAGTTTTTGCCTTAAAGGTTTTCCCCATTCGTAAACAAATTATCATGTCAACTTTATTTTCCGTTGCATATTAACTTAGTTGGTGATTTGTTTGTACTACTACACGTATTGCATGTTAATTAACTTAATTAATTCACTTGGCTAATTAGTTGGCTAATTTATCACAATAGGTCAATACATTCTTGGCCAATTAAATTTATTTTACCCTTAAAAATATTTTAACAGACATGATACTTCCAAAGAAATTCTGATAGATTCAAAGGAATTCTAAGGAGTCAATGGGCTGGAATGTCTCCGGATGTTCTTGATCTAGTAAGGTGAGTCCTGAGAAAACAAAGAAAGTCAGCAGAGAAGACCGGTGGTGGCCGGCCTTTGATTCTCCGATGGTAAAGTTAGAAAACTGGAGGATAGGAAAACTTTGTGTTTTTACGTTTCTAAAACTCTCTCAGGAGAAAGAAAAAAAGATCCCCTTACCTCTGCAGAGACAGGCCTTTATATAGCAGTAGAAATCAGTTACTTCTGCCAATCGTTGTAGGGTTTGGAGGATTCAGTGGATAACTTCCTTAACTGCCACAAGGGTTACCTCTTCAGAAACTGCGTTGAGACTTGAGCGATACAGCTTTTGGTCGATAGGGTGCTTAGTCTTTGCTGTGAATTGACCTCGTCCGTCATTAATGATGGACGAGGTTTAGCTCTTTATTAACCCATCTCGTCCGTCACTACTGAAGGACGAGATATGCAGCCCGCTCGTCCTACACTGGACGAGCGTACATGGGTATTGGTGGCAATGGAGGGACGAGGGTATTAAACACAGCTGAGCACTGAGGTGGACGACCATAAGGACGAGTGTTTGAACTTGGATGTTTTCTGGCACCATCAAGACACTTACTGAAATTTTGTACACCATGATCACAAATCTGTATAGCCTAAAACCAAACAACAATTAGATACTTAGTATGTTATTTATGCTAGTGATTCAAGGGAAAAAAAATAGTAAAGTTAGCAATAGTTCAAGTATGTGATTAGTTAAGTAAACACTTAGGGCACGTTTGGTACACTGTAGTTATTATTACATGGGAATAGGAATATGTATTACAAGTAATACATTAAGTTGGAATGTAATAAATATTATTATTCATTAGTTTGGTGACCATTTAAGAATAGAATCCTGAATATGCATCCACAATTTAGTAGAGTATAAAAAGAATGTATAATTAAATCATTTTTAAGTCAAATTTCCTAAAATACACTTATTTTAGGGTGTTCAAAATAGAGCTAATAATTAACAAGAAGTAAAATTTATTTTCTTTCCTTTTGAAGATGTGGCAACTAATGGCTTTTTAGGAAATTTTGTTAAAAAGCTATTATATAAGGTGAAGGAATAGATATTTAGTACTTTTGATGAGGAATAGTTATTCCTTATTTTGAAGAATAACTATTCATAAGGAATAACTATTCATTGTAATAAAAATATAATCAAACAACTGAATAGTTATGTCATAGGAATATCTATTACATTACAGTGTCTATTACAATCTACCAAACGTGCCCTTAGTGTAATATTTAGTGTGAATGTGTGAGTTAATGAATAATATAGTACCATGGGTGGGTTACATTTTCTCACTTAGTTTAAAATATTTTTATAAAAAATAATGACAACTCATAAAAGTAAAAATATTATACAAACTTAACTGTCACAACCCAAACATGTACTTCAGAATTTAGAGCATGACCGGCATATTAATATCAAGTTTACATCAATACTAACATGAACCAACCTAATCTGAAGGTACTTATCAAGAATTTATTTCTTGAATTCCTGCTTATTTTCTTACATAAAAACCACAATATACAAAAATGATGAAAACCTTGAAACTTCATTCATTTGAACTTTGCCAGATTACCACTTGGCTGAAAACGTCAGGTATTCATGTAAATATTACATAGCTAAACATTTAGCAAAACTCTTATTACAAACCTAACCCCAAAGACATACAACTGGGGTTCAAAACAAACTAAGGTTCTGAATTATATCTGAGCTCAAGGATCAAGTACATCTTGATTCCTCCTATACAACAAAAGAGCTAACTACTATACAACAAAAAACTATACATTCAAACAAACGAGAATCACAGAATCCTTGCCATCTCTAATAATCTCGCTGCTTCCAAGAAGAACTTATGCACTGAAATATAATAGGGTGAGCTGCGAAACCTAGTAAGGTTTTAAGCTCCATGAGCCTTTAATAAAAATGCATGTAAATCAAATATTTTATGGATATGCCAGTTTTGATAAAATAGCTTCATACTATTCACGTTGTTCTTAAAATAACTTATGAACTTCCAGATAAAAATATTTTATTTTCCTTTCATATAATAATAAAAAGACATAATAAGGAACTTAAACATAATTCAGTAATCTTATCTTTAAATAGACCATAAAATACTTTATCGTAAACTTCTCATCAAATTTATAACACATTCAACATACCTTCTTATCATCATACTTTTCTTATAATTTCCAAATAGCTTAATAACTCATTTATGATACATATTAGTTAATCCAATTGTAAGTCTGTCACAACTTTGGGAGGCTTCCAACACAATGTGCTAGGCATCCAACATTCCCCACAATGCTAGGTAAACCCGGGATCATATCATAATACATATCTTCAACCATGGAGGTAGGTTGGCATCCTCCACAAGTTGGCCGTTACCAACAAGGGCGGGTATAGCAAAGCTAGTCCCATTTTTAAGGGCCAATCAGAACCTTCATGGAAATACCAGTACTATAACCTCTACTAGCTGAGTTCAGATCATAACAATGGAATAACTGAAAACTATATTTTTCTGATAACTTTGCTTTTACATAAATGTTTCACAACAGTAGCATATCCACTTCGTTTTTAAATAATATATTTATGACAATTTTTATACTTATCAAACGCACATGTCACAAATCTCTTACTTGAAAACAGAAGACACGAGAGATTGTACAAAAGGAGCTTAAGTGTCCATGTTCTCCTTCTCATCACCTAAATGAAAGATCAAAATGTATTACTGACAAACTCTTCCTACGTATATAAACTTATACCTCAATCACAACCTAACTCACAAACTCAAGAAAATCGTAATTCCCATCACATAAAGTTCCCCCCAAAAACAAGATACATTCATCAAACAATTTACATACCAAAACATAGAGAAACCAAGGCATAAAAATTCATATATGATCTAGACATGCCAAAAGATAAGCATATTAAATTATAGCTCAAAACATTCACTCTAACTTCAAAATTACATCCACAAAGTCAGGTGTATTATACATTGTTTACTGCTCATCTCAGCAGCAAATGCCCCATTTGTAAAATACTAATGGGCCGTCCATACACATCCAAATGTCATGTAATTTTACATGGCTACTCCTCTGGATGTATCGTATATACCATAAAAAGTTCATAGCCAAATCATAAAACCATGATTTATTAAAAATCATACAAGGCAGCATGCTCAAATCTGTCCTGACAGAATTTCTTGCAACTTAAAAATTAAACCTTTATTTTTATATTAATCCAAATGCTGTGAGATTACTTCCATAACAACCATATGTGTCTTAGGATTCATAAAAACTACTCCTAGCATCCTAATTCATAGAAAATGATTTAATACAAATTTTTATTTTTGTAAACCCCAAATCTGTCACAGTGACAGTTTCAACACATGTTCTTACAAAATCATCAACTAATAGCAATATGCCTTCATTTCATTTGGGTATTTTTATACCTATACTATACATATTAAAATACCTTAATAAGCATCCAATAGACCACAATATCATCAAACTTTCAAATTACTAAAACAGAATCACAAGTTCAACTTCTAAAATCAGATTAGAGAATAAAGAAGTAAAAATAAACAAAAAAATTATACTATCAAAATACACAAAATCAGATGAAGTTTTAATTACTTACTCACAAACTTTGAAGCTAAAACTTTAGTGTTACTCTTTCAGTTTCTTCTTTAGAGAGAGATGTCTATCATTTTCGGTGAGATAGTGAGAGAGAGGTGCAACCGTGTAAGAGCAAAGGAAAAAGAAAAGAAAGAGCAAAAGAGATTGAATGTTCAAATAGTATATAAACCACTATGAACGTTTAGAGCCCCAATTTACAAATTACCAATTCAAGTTTAATATCAAACAATGTATGTGTGAAAAATGATTATAAGCTTATACCAGAATTGATAAACAATCTAAACCAAATAAAATCACATTCACAGCAGAAATTAAATGGTAAAGATTAAGGGAAGAGAGATGCAAACACAAGAACAACATAACGATGTGTTATCAAACAGGAAACCGAAGCCCTCGACATAAAACATCTCCACCACCCTCTAAGCGGTCAATAATCCACTAAAGAATGAAGTTGGGATACATGAACAGCAGAAGACCCTCCAAGCCTAATCTACCCAATGTACCTAAGCCCTCCAAGCTTCTTGCTCCAACAAGGTTATGCCGAACCTTTGTCTTCTTTAACTTACCAAATTCCGTTATAGCCCATAGCATCAATCAATAACCATTGGTCCCTTCTTAACTGCTTCCCAAAGTACCAAATAGCCTTCTTACAGATGTGGGTATGGTGAGAAAATGATTTGGGTAAAAACCTCTCAAGGATGTAACAATGGAGAGGATGAGAGTAGAGGAATTTGAAGAGTCTCTATGTAAAGATTGTGGATGAATCAATCTTTTTTTTCTCTAGGGTTTCTCTCTCAAAATTCTCTCTGAAAGCTCTCTACATTTCATGGGTATAAGGGGTATTTATACTGGGGTAAGAGTGGAATGCGAAGAGTCAGGCTTTTCCATTGTTATAAAATCCATTCCGTTCCGCCCGAAATATTTCGTACTATGAAGCAATCCGGATTGGTAATACCACCCATTCCACCTCGGGTCCAATTCCAGCTAGTTTCGGGTCATTCCGGCCATTCCGGTCAATTTCAGCCGAAATGTAAATTTCGGCCGATAGTAGTTTTTAGCCCCAAAAAAAAAAAACTCAAACTAACAAACCCATGAGCACAACATATTTCCACCTAGCACTGATCACCTGAAGAAGTTCAAATCATATCTGCTACGAAGCTACCAAATGATTTGAAAAAAAAAAAAAAAATAGAAATTTAGAGCAGTTGTGGAGGAAGCTCAAATTTTAGCTGCGTTTGAAACCTTCTTCTTCAGTCCTGCTCTTAAACTTCTGGTCTGGGTCTCTAAAATGGAGTGGGGTTAGGTGAAAAGGTGAAAAGGGGGCTTTCTAGAAGGTTCCTTTATTATAAATAGCTATGTTTGTTTATTACAAAAATACTTAAATTTAAATTTTAAAATAATCAATTTAATCACTTTATTATTACAGTAGTATTTATTTTAAAACACTATATTACATTCAATAAATGATGATATTACATTTATAAAATTTGGCTTAAGAATAACAATGAGTAATAAAAATTTTTTTTTAATTAATTATACGTGTGTGTGTGTGTGTGTGTGTGTGTGTATTTAAAGTGGTGATTCCGAAACGGTCTAAAACGATACGCCGATATAGGCCGGTACCGAAATATTTTGTTCCAATAGACAAACCAAAACAGGCACCGAAACGATATTCATAACATTGGGTTTTTCAAAACAGGGTTGGCTGGCGGCTTGGCCTTGCGACTTGACTGAGTCACGAGTTCAAGCCGCGAGATAACAGAACGGCCAGGCTGGACTTTTGTCCTGTAGTGCTTTAGCTGACGTGACTATTCATCTTCTCAGCACGCTTCACTCGTGTGCTGCAGTTGGCAGCTTGCCAGTCACGAGTCACCCGTGAGTCCCAACCGTGAGTCTCTGCATCCTTGCACAATCTTGAGCATTTCTTCACACTCTCTCCCTCGCTACCCTTACATGATTCCCACCTAAATATAGGGTTACTAATTACTAAATTACAAGCAAATTTAGCACGGAATAAAGCCAACACAATGGTTGATTAAATTCAACCTTACAGAGATGAAGCAAGAAGCTTCTGGTACAACAAAAGAAAAGATAAGAGAATTGACTTTGGGGTGGGGGCACGTGTAATGCCAGGGAAAGAAAAGATCATACCCCACTTTTTCAACTTTTTGCATTTATACTTTTCATCCCCTTATAAGCTTATATTTCTAGAAAGGCCCAAACAATAATATAACTTTATATATAAGCCCTTACTTTTATAAACTTCTTTCCATAATATTAAAAGAGCATAGATGTTTTATAATATCACAATAAGAAAGCTTTATACACTTAGAGTAATTAAGATAATACTAAATATATATAAACCCGTAATTTAATTATGCAATTATGTTAGGGTGTTACATTAACAATATAAAATTGTCTCACTTAATCAGTAGTGCCATATTGACAATAGATAATATCAACTAATAATAAACTATCATATAATGATTTCAAAATAATAAAAATAAATTTGTAAAAGAAAATTGTAAAACTTCTTATATTTCCGTGTTCTTTTTTCGGTAACTTGATATATTCAAGTCCTCTTTTTATTAAAATTTATTAAATTTAAGTTTTTTAATGACCCCCTAAAAAAATCTCTGGAGCTGCCACTACCTTCGACTCAAATAGTAACAAGTCTTATTAATTAAATTTATAGTAGAACCTCCTATTCATGAGATAAGAGAGAGCACTTCTTCCTAATATTGAATAATTCTTCTAAGAAAATATACATATAGGCACAGAAAAATTGCAAAGACTACCAACAGCAAGCCAATTTGCATAACTTAATTGTTCCTTTTATTCATAGAACTGAAAATGGAAAAATCATACATAATTTATTCATAGAGTAGCCTGATAGCAGCATTAGCATCCATAGCATAACCTATATAATAGATTAAAGCTTGGAGAATAGTATATGGGATCGAGCTACGCGAAGATTTCATCAATAAAATGCATTTTTTTTCATAGAATATGGTAGTGTTCACATCTTCCCTGGCATCACTAAATAATTTAGCTTTCACGTTCCGAACTGCAGAGCTTAAAGTGTTTGTTATAGCATCCAAGCAACCACGACAGCCAACACAAGCAAATTGAAGTTCTGCATTCTTTGGAAAAAGACTACAGAGGTTGAAGATTAGTTCATCCGCTCTTACAGCTTGTCTTAATGAGCAATTGACTAGCTTCAATGCTTGTGTTGTTAAATCTCCAACAAAATGAGGGTTGCCGCTGGGCAAGCAAAAGTTGCAAAGCTGCTTTTTTGGTGTTGAATCGCACACGCTATTATTTGCGGCGCCATTGACTCGCAATGGATATTTGTTTGCAATTGCAAAAGTAAGGATGATCAAGAAAAGACACAATGGAAGTCTTGTAATATTTGATGCCATGAATATGATCTAAGAACAAAAAACAAAAAACCTGCACCAGGGCAAGGCAAAATAACCTTTACATGAAGAGGAAGAAGATGAACAAAAATGAAGAAAATAAACTTGAGTTTTTACTTTTTTTCTTTTTCTTACAAATAACTACATATAAATGTTGGAAGATAAGCAAAGTTTGGTGAGTCAAAGTAACAAGGAACTTACCTGTAACATCCCAACCTTTACACACCGAAAAAAATAAATAAATATAAAATATAAAATATAAAAAAGGTGATAGATTTTTGAAGACCCACATGTATGACCCCCACCTGCCCCATATCTCCCAACTACAAATTTTTGTAAATATCTCTCTCCCTCTTGACCGGCTAGTTAAGGGCTGCCTCTTTTCCTTTCACACTCAAACACAAACACTTGGACATTCCTCCATCTCTCTCTCTCCCGAATTTCTCCTCCCTCTTGGTCTCTCAGTTAGCTTCCACTAGATTTTTGCCACCAAACTATTCTCCATGGTTTGTGACTTCTCCCAACATGAATCTAAAGTAAAGTCTCCTTGACCACCTGTTAATATCTGGGTTTTTGTCTTGGCTGGTTAGGATTGTTCTTTGATGTTCTGGGTTTGTTTTTGGGGGTTATTTTATGTAGTTTGCTGGGACATTTAAGAGTTGATTGGAGGTTTTTAATTCAATAAGGTGAAATTAATGTATTGTTTGGCAACCATATGAGATGGGTTTCTTGAGAAATCATTGGGTTTTCTTTTATACGAGAGACTGAGGTTAATTTTTTAAAGAGGGTTTCCTTGTATTTTGAATGAATTTGGCATATGTAGGTGTGAGTGTAGTGTTAACTATAAATTTGTGCAAGTGTGTGAGCACATGCCTTTTGCCTACCAAGTGTTTGATGAATTATCTCTATGAGTTATGAGTTTTGGTTTCTTGATTTGGGGTTGTGGTAATTGTTTATATGAGAATATGGGTTTCATTTCTTTTAATTAATATGCTTTGACATGTGGTTTTTAATTTAAGTCAAGTTTCAACCTTTCAAAGTATTTGGGCTGGTATTAAATATAGTACTAATTTTCCTTTGGATTCTATAGCTGTTAGGGATAGATTTGAGTCAATTGTAATACGTTATTTTTAATAAATTATAGAAAAATCATTTTGGGCTGAATTTTCTTTGGTACCTTGTATACATGTTGGGTACGTTCCCTTAAATTTTTGAATTAATTAGATAACATTTCATTGATCAAACCAATTTTACAAAATGGCTGGCCAACTATATAATGAATCTGAAAGTACAACAAAAACATTGAGGTTTTGTGGAATTTACTTCAAACCTGTGTTGAATGGATTGGCTTGATATTTCATGTTTTTTACTTAAGTTGATTTTAATTACGGTTTGGTTTAATCATTTAGTACCCAAAAGAGAAACTCATAAGATATGCTACCTCTATTTTAAAGTGATGTGTTTTATGTTATGCTTACATATGCACTTTTGCTTGCAATAGAGAATTAAAATGCTTTAGTTTGTGTTATGGCACTATGAGTTCTTGTATGCTTGTTTGGATGTCTTAGGATGGGCAAGCTAGGCTTTAGGTCCTTTGGTTCAATTTTAGGGGATCGCTTCAAATTATGGAGATAAGTATAGTGGTACTTTGTGATAGGCCTCATCATTGATAGGTTTGATTATTGTGTTTCTAGGTTTCGATACTCTTAGTGATGGACCTAGTGACTGGATTGGTTGATTATGTAATGCCCGGTTGAGGTAAAATTGGTTGGCCTTCCAAGGTCAGTAGCTTCTTAATGGAATTTTTTTAAAAGAATCATTATTGCACTCAAGTTTTTTATTGTTAAACCCATTTTGAAACATTATTCATGGTTTTCGTAAAATGTACTACATGTACTATTATTAATTAATTAATTATAAGTGGAAAACTCATGAAGCATGACTTGTCATTGCATATAGGGAAATGCATGATTATTGGCAAGGAAATGACAAACATCTTTGATTTCTGGATTTTATGGATTTATTGCATTATTTGCAAATTCTAAAGATGTTTTATCTTGATTCGTGATATTCGGAAAACTTACAGAAAATATTATTGACAAGAAATGATTTTGAAATTTTGAGAACTTTGCAAAATGCTTGGATATTAAAAGGTTTCATGAAACTACCTAGAAACGAACTGTGAGTTCCAATTTCATTTAACTGTGAGTTTTATGTTATTTTTACCCTTGTGCTATGAAAGGTGTGATTACCCCAGCCAAATGTCGCAGTCTTTGTGACATTAGTATCTTGACACCCAGTCTTTGTGGCAATTTGATCTCTTTGTGGCATAATCTGATGTCTTCGTGGCATAAATTGATGTCTTCATGGCAGAATTGATGTCTTTGTGGCATACGTAATGTCTTTATGGCAGCTTGAAAACAATTTATATATATATATATGGGTCCGTTTGGATAGCACTTATTGTTGCTGAAAGTTGATAAAAACTGATTGTTGCTGAAAACACTGTAGCAAAATAATTTTTAAATGTGTGAATAGTGTTGTGGGACCCACTTTTAATATTAAATAGTGCGTGAACAGTGCACGCACAGTATACGCACAGTAAATTTTGCCCCCAAAGTCAACAAGTGCAGCCCTTTTTTTTTTTTTTTTTTTTTTTTTTAGGAGAAAACGCAGAAGTGAAAACGTGCCGTGACTAACCGAGCTATCCAAACCCATACTATGTCTTGGTATCTCGGCACCCCGTCTTTGTGACAAATTGATGTCTTCGTGGCATAAATTGATGTTTTTATGGCATACCTAATGTCTTTATAACAGCTTGAAAACAATATATATATATATATATATATATATATTTGTTAGGTTCATATTTTTATATAATTGGCATATCTTATAATAAAATGCACTTTACTTGTATTTGAGTAAATTCAAGGAGGTTCAAGATGATCATTACAAGTGGTTACATTGAAAACATAAAGATTACTCAAGAACTGCTCAAAAAAAGCTGAATCTACAGGTCCCAAAACCTCCTCGATACCTGTCGATCTATCGAGATTTATTAAAGCTTGATACTTGTCTCGATACCTCTCGATCTATTGAGCTTACGGGATGTCTAATATAGCCTGCAACATTTTGATTCCTAATGACTATTTGTTTTATGGGTTTGTATAATCCGTATAGGACTGGAAAAACCCAAGATTTGTGTAAACCTAATTGGAATAGGAGAGTCTATTTACAAGGCCCATTAAGCTCCTATTTAAATATGGAGGTGGAGAAAGAAAACCCCAACCCTAGAAAGCTTCATAAAGTTTTCTTTTTGAAACCCTAGCCTCCTCCTATAGAAAAAAAACAGCTCTTGCTGCATTTCTTGTACACATTTGGGTTCTATAACCAAGCAAATTCTCAAACATCAGCATTAAAGATCTTATTGGTGTTTCTATGTAAAACTGTTGCAAACAACTACAACAACCAAAGGGTTGTTGAAGAGTTAGTCACGTGCTGGGATTTGTACAAAGGAATTAGTCACATACTGGGATCCGTGTAAAGGGTTAGTCACAAATTGGAGGTCTGTACATCAAAGGAAAGAATGCTACTACAAGATCAATTCCAATTAGGTATTGGAGCAAAGGTTCAACTATAGTTTGGTATTTCGAGATAAGCCATGATAGTTGGTAAGATTTTTTATACTTGTAACCGGTTGACTGTTAATTAGTAGATTCTTGGGAGTGGTGACCTTAAAATCACCCAGTGTGGTTTTTGTCTTGTGAGATTTTCTCTATTGGTCAACAAATCACTGTGTCTAATTTATTTTCCACTGCATTTATTATTTTTGGTGATTTGTTGATGCCTTCACAATTTGCATGCAATTGAACCTAGTTAATTATTTTGGGTAATTGAATTAATTAACCGAGGTCAAGGTATCTTAACCCAACAATATATATATATATATATGCGCACCAAATTTCATGTGAATCAATGTTATTTACCATTTGATTCACAAACTCATATTTTAAGTATAATTTAAAGTTTGAGAAGCTTAAAATTTTAAAAAAATTATGATGAAATAATTATGAAGAAAAAGTGCAATTCAATGGTTAATTTGTCAAAACTCCATTTCGTTGAAAAGTATGGAATGGTGTGCAACGCATAACATTGAAAACACCATTTAAGTGAAAAATATGGGTTCAGTTCAAGTTACACTAAATGTAACTCTAAGTTGTATTACACTAAACAAATTTTTTTTTTATTGGATGTGAATTTTGACAAATTCATTGTTTGATTAGACTATCTTCTTATACCCAACATGCTTGCAAAGTTTCAAGATAGTCTGAGATCGATAATTATGACATTGATCAAATATTTAAATTTCAAATTTTTGTAACTAAAATTGTAAATATAAAATAAGTTTTTATATCAAATGGTTAATAGCTTTTGTTTGACACAAAACTTAGTTTTGGTTGCTTTGCAAATTAATCTTTCTTTTTATTTTTATTTTTATGCTTAAGTTTAGGCGATTCAATAAATCATGGGTTAACATAAGGCCGCATATATATAGTGATATTTCTTGGTGCGACCAGGGAGGCAATTGCCCCCTCTTGGATGCAATTTCTATGATTAACCCTCTCCAAAGATCTACATAAAAAATTTACTTGTTTATTGTCCCTTTGATTGAAGAATTTAGAAAACGCAATTGAGTTATTTAATTAAATTGGCTTCAAAAAGTGTCTCAAGACTCTCAACAAAACTTGTAAGAACCCCTTTTTTTCTCGATAATCTATATTCTACATTATAAGGTTGAATTTAATCAACCATCTTGTTGGCTTTATTTTGTGTCAAATTTGCTTGTAATTCAGTACTTAGAAACCCTGTATTTATGTGGGAATCATGTACAGGTAGTGTGTAAGAGAGTGTGAAGAAATGCTCAAGACTGTGCAGTGAAGCAGGAACTCGCGACTAGATCTCGCGGGTGGCTTGCAACTAGCAAGCCGCCAGATGATGCATACAAGTGAAGCATGCAGAGAAGCTGAACCATCATGCCAACTGTAGCACTACAAGACAAAAAGTCCAGACTGCCATTCAGTTAACTCGCGACTCAATCAAGTCGTGAGGCCAAGTCACCAGCCAGCTCTATTTTGGAAAAACTAACTCTTCACATTCCTTTCTCACCCTAGTATAAATATCCCTTATACCCACAAAATGTAGACAGCTTCCAGAGAGAATTTTGAGAGAGAAACCCTAGAGAAAAACAAGATTGACTCATCCACAATCTTTACATAGAGACTCTTCAAATTCCTCTACTCTCACCCTCTCCATTGTTACATCCTTGAGAGGTTCATTGCCCAAATCATTTTCTCATCATATCCACATTTGTGAGAAGGCTTTTTGGTGCTTTGAGAAGCAGTTAGAAAGGGACCGATGATTATTAGTTGATACTATAGGCTATAGCGAAATCCGATAAACTAGAAAAGACAAAGGTTCAGCGTAACCTCGTTGGAGCAAGAAGCTTGGAGGGCTTAGGTATACTGGGTAGCTTAGGCTTGGAGGGTCTATTGCTGTTCATGTATCTTAACTACATTTTTTAGTGAATTATTGACCGCTTGGAGGGCAGTGGATTATTGTCCTTGTGTTTACATCTCTCTTCCCTTAATCTTTGCCATTTAATTTCTACTGTGGATGTGATTTTAATTACTTTAGATTGTATCAATTCTGTTATTAGATTATGTTCATTTTCCGCACATATATTATTTGACATTAAGCTTGAATTGCTAATTTTGTAATTGGGGGTCAAAATGTTCATAGTGATCTTATGCTCCTCACATGAAGTCTCTACTTATTCACACATTTTCATAAGAATTCAATTACAATAAGGATCTAGTGTAAAACCATTGTTTTATATCATCCAATCATAGCATGCCACATCAACATTTTACAAGTATCCCACAAATTAACGAATAGGGAGTACCGCACACAATTAATACCCATGAATACCTAAAATGATATGTTTTACGTCTCTGTCTCTATCTCTGCCTCTCTCCCTCCCTCTCTCATATTGGCCCAGCCGATCTTCTCAAACTTTGCCCTTTACAGTAGCTGCCGCTGTCATTGGTAGTGGCTCACACACTCTCCTCCTTCCCTTTATCTAACTTTCTTCTTCTCTCTCTAGTTCTCACTTCCAAACCTTCTATGATTACAAACTCCATAAAAGCCCATAATTGCAAGTTTTATGTGTTTATATAATTATATCTATGTAGTTTTAATTTTTATCAAAGAATCTTGCCATGAATGGCTTCTTTTAGTGGAGAAGCTACTGAGAAAAATAAAAAATCGAATAAACCCTCAAACTTTTCAATGTTTTAGCTCTAGAATATCATAAAGCAAAACCAAATCATCAAATAATAATCTCATAGAGAAAATCTCCTTCATCCTTGACTATAATGCTAAAAAAGAAGAGGCTGAAGCATGCTATTTTAATGCATCAATGTGTTTAGGGACACTAGTGACACCATCAGTGCGGAAAGGGAGGTGGTGGAAGAAGAAGGAGATGGGTTGGTGCAACAAATCTGCTTTAATGGATGGGTTTCCCACGAAGTATTTAATAAGAGAGGGCAGATGAGCACTATCGTGCGTGGCAAGTTCTACACCTTAGTTTGTGAGAAGTTGATGTGGCACGTTGAGATTGAAAGATGTAAAACTAGGTTTTTACTCCAAGTCCATATCAAATTCAGACTCTTTTCATAACTCTCTTGATATTTTTAGTTTATTTGAAAAGTCAATACTCTCTTTTTATTTCTTTTATTTGAGTTTTAAACTTAAAAAAAAAAAAATTAAAAAAATTTTGAAATGATGTAATGTTTTTTTTCAAAGACAATATATTGAATGATATGTTTTTTTAAGTTGAATTTTATGAGACAAACAAACACGATGGAACATAAGAGAAGTACATAGAAACAAATTAACACACCCACTGGGATACAAAGTTACATGTCTTGATGAACAAACTGTTAAGTTCAAGACAAAGTTGATGTAATTCATCTGAACGGACTTAGATATGTTAAGTTATATTTAACCTAATCACTATTTCTTTTTTAATTTATTATTGTAAAATTTCTAATTCCCTCTCTCTAGAAAATATATTTCGAGGCTATGGCTATTTAAGCTTGATCTAGGGATTTATAATCTTAGATCCAACTCTTGTTCATAGTAAAGAATCGAATTCTATTGGCTTATAAATATTTTTTGATAGTCTTGTTGGAATAGCAAGGCTCGCAAATAAACCCAACTTAGCCAAATCGATTGGCTCTAGGGCAAGAGGGAGTGTGATAGATTGCATGGTTAGTGGATTGCATATACCGTAGTCAACACCCATGTCTAATTCTACTTGGTGTGCTAACAAAATATTCTACTAAAGGCACAATCTCAATCCTAGCTATTTTGCTTTGCGTACCTAGTAAGATTTAACTTGAACCTTGATTATTGGGCTTGATATCTCTGACAGTGAATAAAATTGTAAAGACTACTAACATCACACCAATTTGCATACTTCACTATTGTTCCTTTTGTTCATAGAACTAAAAATGGAAAATTCATACAAACTAATGGATAAGTTGAGTAAGAACACTATCAGCAACTTCAGCAAAACCTCTAAAGCACCTCCAAGCGTATATAGGATCGGGTACTTCAACAAATTTAACAATTCAATGCAATGTTTGTGATTTGTTATGGCATCGAACACATTATTCTCGGCTTCTTTGAATTTTTTTTGTCCATGTCTTGAAGTGCACTTGAAAAATCGTTTATTACAATCTTGTAACATCTATTACAACATAGATGAAGTGCAACCTAATCATTTTTATGAAGTGCACAGAAGTTGTAACGTAGTTCTTGCGCTCTTACAGTTTCAACAAGTGAACAATTGATTAATGTGCTTGCTTATGCATTTAAATCGGCAAACTTACTTCCAAGATGGTCAAAGAAGCACACGTACTAGCAATACGTACTACAAAAGTCTTTGGCACACACTATATATTGGATACTATTTACTGTGATATGCTAAGAATGTATTGACCCATTGTGATAAATTAACCAATTAATTAGCCAAGTTAATTAATTAATTCAATTAGCATACAATAAGTGTGGTAGCGCAAACAAATCACCAACTAAGTTAAAATGCAGTGGAAAATAAATTGACACGGTAATTTATTTACAGATAGGGAAAATCAATACGGCAAAAACCCCACCGGGTGATTTTAAGGTCACCACTCCTAAGAATTCACTATTATCACAACAAGCAGTTATAAGTAAAGGAATCTCAATACCTTATACCAACCTACAATTGAATCCTTGCCCCAATACTCAATTGGACTTGTTCTATAGTGACAATCTCTTCTTTTCAATGCACAGCTCCCAGTACGTAACTAACCAATTCAATGCGCGGATCCCAATACGCGACTTTCTCACCAACTTAAGAAAGATGTTGGCTGCAAAATTTTTTAGTTCATCAACACAATGAAGATCATGAAACTCTTTGGTTAAAAAACCCTATGATGTACAAACACAGCAACTTCTTGAATAAAAAGATGAAGTAAGGCATATGTCTCTAGTTCACAATATGCTTGTGAAAAACTTTTGCATTGAGTTGCATCAGTTGTGACGGCCCTTAAAACAATCCTTATATATGTTTAGAGTTGTGAGAAAAGAAAGGCTAAATATCTATTCACGGATTGGAGTGAAATCAAATCTAAAAAACTGATTTTCATAAACCTTGATAGATACCTTATCTATCAAGCAACTGTCAAGCATTAGGCTTGAACAGCCTTGTAAACCTCGATAGATACTAGTTGTCAAGCTAGCTATCGAGATTTAAAATCCAGCACTTCTTCACTTGATTCTTAGACTAACTTGCATGCCTTTAACACTTGAATTTGAAACCTTTTTTTTTTTTTTTGGAAGTATTAAACACATCCTAATCTACCCATTTACAAGTAAAATGTGTTTTGTTAAAAGGTTAGTCAATTCTATAATGACATATGTTCCTAACATAATTCACATATGTCCTAACAAACTGGCAATGGATATTTGTTTGTTATAAAGCTAAGAATGATCAAGAACAGAAACAAGGAAGAAAGTCTTGGAATTGATGCTATGAATATGATCTAATAACACATAACTTGCACCAAATGTAAAATAACCTTACATGAAGAAGAAGATGATGAACTAAAAGAAAGAAAAATAAACTTGACTTGACTTTTTTCTTTTTCTTAAAAATACCAATATATAAATGTAGGGAGTTGATAATTACACCAAAAATAAATATCTAGTTGAGGAAATAAGTAAAGTTTGGTGAAGTCAAATAACAAGGAATTTACCTCCAAACAAGCTATTTATAGATGGTTGGTTAAATTAGAAGTGAGTCTTACACTCTTTATAAAGAAAGTTTCCAAATGTTTGTCATACTAAGGACTTGGCTTGTATCCAGTACTCCAGTGTACAAAAGCAAAGCAATAGACCCGATCTTTACCAATCATAATGGACAAGATATGAATAACTTTATGACTTATTCTAAGACCACAACCAATTCTATACTCATTTTCACAACTATCCTAAGTGGCTGACATTCTATAATTTTCACATGGACTTACTAATTTTTTTCCATCACTCACAGTTAACTGGGTTTGGAATTGATTGTGGTCCTAACATTTTCTAACTTTATTTTTATGATTTTTGCTGGAATTGTTGTCAAAAAAACTAAACATGAGAAAAAAAAATCATATTTTTATGTCAATTATTATTATTATTCCAAATAAAAATAGTATCTTATATGAAAATTATACTCCCTCAGTCCCACTTTGTTTGTCTTGTTTGAAAAGTCAAACTTTTTAAGAGAACATTATTTATTATCTTGTCTACCTTTTAAAATTGTATAAGTTTCCAAAACTGCCCTAAATAAATTTATCAAAAAATTGAATTATTAATAAAATAGGGGTATAATAGGAACATTAGTAAATTAATGACTTTTATTTTTAGAAACAGGACAATATTTTGGGACGTTCCAAAATAAATAGAGGACAAACAAAGTGGGATGGAGGTAGTAACAATAATCATTAAATTCATTTCAAATAAGTAATTAATGCACAACTATATATAATTAACATATTAATTTACTCTATTAATTAATTCAACTAGTATGTAACTCGTGCTTACATACAGGAATGATGAATTATAGTTGTGCTATTGATGTTAGTTTAGGTTATTAAATATATAGGACATTAGTTCGACCAGGACATTTGAAGATACTAAAATAATTTTTCCTTGCAATTTTAATGATATTGGTTACGCAAAATTTCTCATTACACTACTATTAAGTATATAATTTTTAAAATCACTATTGGACACTATATATACAATATCAATTCACTATCACTATCCGCGAAATTCTACTAAATACATAGGACATTAGTTCGACCAGGACATTTGAATATGCTAAAATGATTTTCCCTTCCAATTTTAATGATATTGGTTAAGCCAAATTTCTCATTACACTACTGTTATGTATATAATTTTTAAAATCACTATTAGACACTACATATACGATATCTGTTTGTTTTTAGACTCCTTAAAACACAACCATATTAACCTAGTTAACAAGCCAAGTTATTACTTAATCCAAATTTCAGATCTAGGTTAACACAATCATATAATCATATCAATATAAAGTGCGGAATATAAAAAACACAAAGATATGATGACCCAGGAAAACTAAACCGATAAAAAACCTGTGGAGCATTTAACCTAGCTATCCTCAAGGTAAACCTGAATCTATTATGAAAGAATCGAAGTTTTACAATAACGACTTAGACCACTAGCATCCTATTGCTACCCACCAGTAGAAAACTTACTGACACGACCACATGCAAGCTCCGAGACCATAGACTCCTTCTTTCTTAGATTCTCCAACAAGTACAAGCACACCTGCTTGTGTATCTTTAAACTCTTTAGTGCAACAACTGAATGATCATCAAGCTATCAAAGAAATCTCCTTCTTGATAATCCTAAGCATGTGTAAAGGCAACCACCTCTCAGATATCACAAGAGATTCACACACATAGCAAATAGAGTAATCTCTAAAACATGGCTAAGGTTTGCCTTTTATACCTAGGGCAAAACATAAAACCCTACACGTTATATGGGCTTTGGGCTGAGTTGGAAATTCTGCAGAAAAGACAATCTGGCTGACTTTTGATCGATCGAGTCTAATTTTTTATCGATCAAGTCAAACCGAATTGCACAATGAATTCTGCAACAGCTCGATTCCAACTTTACATAAAAGACCTATACTTTGAGCAAGTAAAAACTAGACTAACATCTATTTGATCATGGTTTGCCAACAATACAAATTAGAGTTCTAATACATTAATTTCTAATTACTTAGAACTTAACAAACTCCCCATTTGGCAATCCGTGACAAAACACAAACACAATGCTCAATGTTACAAGAAAAAGCCCTTTACAAAATAATGCCCAATACAAAATAATCCAACCTAACTACTATCCATCAATTACAAGTATAGACAGCAACACGACTGAATCAACCTGTATTTCTTGAAATACTCAACAAACGCATAAACGAATGTGTGGAAAATACAACTAAAACAAAATTAAATTCTTGACTTCACAAAACACAAAACAAAGACATATATCATGAAAAACTCATAAATATAAAATCAATGAGCAGTGAAACAAGAAACATATATAACAATGTATCTCCCCCTATCATGAACAGCCCCAAAACAATATATCAAGAGCCAAAAATGATACATACATAGTGAAGCACTTAGATACAATCTAAATAACTCCATAAGCTCCAACTAACAAAAATCTCCCCCTAACTACAAAAATCCTCTACAAGTATTCAAAACGACTCCCCCTTTTTGTGACGGAATGCCAAAGGGTAATTAGAGGCCATCATCAAAAGGAGGTGGTGAAGACGAATGTCAAAGATGTGCCAAATCTGCTCGCAAAGCACAAAACTCATTAAGCATGTCCACCAAAATCTGCCCATGAGCCGCCTAAACAGTCATGACAGTCTCCAACATACGACGAATGTTAAAGTCATCCGAAGTAGATGGCGGAGCAGCAGCAGCAGCACGATCAGCAGACGCCTCACCAGTAGTAGTACTTGTAAAAGAAGGAGGGGTTGCGGTACCAGAAGGCTCAACACGAGGGAATTTAGAGCTCTCTCTCATATAAGCAGCCCTCTGCCTAAGAAATGAGGCACCTATGGGAGCAACTATGTGTACAGGCTCAGAAGCGGGAAAGTCATCAAGACCAAGATACAACAAAATCCTATGAATGAAAACAGGATGAAAAAGAGCATGAGTGGTAGCAGAACTCTTATAAACTTCGTTCAAAGAACGAAGAAAAAAAACTAATAGGAGCATCTGTAACAAAAGCGAACAAAAATGCACATCGCTCCAAAGGAATGGTGTGCAGATGAGTGATAGGCCACAAAGAATGACACGCTATCCTAAAGAAAAAATAGTGTAACTCAGTAAGCTCAGCAATCGTGATCTGAGGATCAAAACCCCACTGGATAGAAGATCCAATGATGTAAGACATGATGTCATCCAAGGGAAGGGACTTATCATAGGGATAGACAAGGTGCTGGACCAACAGTACCCCAAGAGTATCAGCCACTACTCTAGAAGTAATGGTGAACTCTACAACTCGTATCCAACTCTTTACTAAAGTGTTGGAATCATAGACGCGGATAGAGATGTTCGAGTAGAACTCTCTAATCAAGGTAGTTGGTGGTGGAGGACCAATATCCATCAAAGGTAGCCAACCCCTACGCTTAAAGTTAGCCCTAATGGCCGAATCAAGCTCATCTAACAAAACTTTTCGCTCAGACCAAATCTTTCTCTTAACATTCAATAACTCAAAAATCTCTTGATTT
This sequence comes from Quercus suber, assembly GCF_002906115.3. Lineage (NCBI taxonomy): Eukaryota > Viridiplantae > Streptophyta > Magnoliopsida > Fagales > Fagaceae > Quercus > Quercus suber. The sequence goes on from NW_027070019.1 coordinate 325,694, forward strand.
TTCTCACTCAGAAACTTCTCACGATCAAACGTATGAGGAGAAGGTAAGGGGGCAGACCTATGGGCTCTAGTCTTCCTAGGCATAGTGCTAGGCTAAGGACAAGACATAAGGACAAAGCCAAAAAGAACAAAGAGAAAAACCAAGGATAGACGGCAAGTTAGCACAAAAAAAAAATATAGAAATAATAATCTATATGATGCATGAACAGATAAATGTCATGATGCATGCTCTAATGCAGTGATAACAAGTTCAATTTGAGTTTAGAATAACAAAATTGGCTTGAGCATAGAGTTTAGAACAAAAACCCCCAAAATTTTGAAAAACCGCTTGTCAATTTGTACCAAATTGACCAATTGATCAACACACAAGCTAGAAAACAGTTTATTATGATCAAATTAATCAATCTAACAAGCTAATTTCATGAATTAAACTCAGTTTGAATAAAATCCTCAATTCGGATACATTCAAGCCCTAGAAAATTCAATTTCTCACAATTCAACAAATTGATCAAATTAAACCTTATAGATAATGTTTATAGTATCCCCCAACAAAACCCATTGATCAATTTCAACAAATTTGGCTTGAAACAACAAAAACCCCAAATATGCATAGGTTCGAAATCTCCCAATTAAAATGCATGAAAAATGTATGAAACTTGAAAATAAACTCAAAAGGAAGGGTATAAGTGTCTTACCGGCTTTTGGAGAGAGAAACCTTGGGATTGGAGCCTTGATCGAGTCGTATGGAGAGAGAGAGATTTGAAAACTTTTTGAAAAAGTGGTTTGAACACGTCAAAAATAGTCTTTTAAAAAACTCTCAATACGATTTTTGATTGATCGAAATTAGGTTCGATCGATCGAAATAGACAGCGGCTGACCAAAACTTTTAATCGCAATTTCAATTGATCAAAAAATAGGTTTGATCGATCGAAATTGTAATAAAAATAAATTTTTGAAAAACAAAGGATTTTTATGCAGAAACTCCTCAAAGCATTGAATTTTTTAAAAATAAAATGCATAAGTATGAGATGAAATGTCTTTAAAAAAAAATACAAGTTTTAAACCCAATTTTCCCAAAATTAAGATTTTTAATCAATTCTCTTAAATTCTCAAGCATCAAATAAGTTTTGCATAAAAACTCAAGGAATTTTCAAATTTGATTGGTCAAACCAAAAACATACACAATAACATGTACAAAGTTTAGCAAAAAGTAACTTGTGTAGTGTATGCAACTAGCAAAAACTTGAGATACATGTGAGGTGATATGTGAATAGAAATCAAACACAAAATCTACAAAATTCATCACATAGAATTTGAAAGAGACTATCACTTAAAGAGCTACATCATATAACTTCCACATCTTTAGATCATAAGCTTGCAATTATATAAGTTTCTTGATTTGCCTCATATTGTACACACCAATTTTAATTGAGCAGAAACTTATTAAAAAATCTGGGATAATGTACACACCACTTTTAGTTGTTTGATTTAGCTTTAAGTCTAATAATGTACACACCAATTTTAAGCATTTAAACCGAGGCTACACTTTATGTTCTTTTTGTGCATGTGCTATACTTTCGCGAGCACAAAATCTTACGATATGCACTAAGGTGTTCATGATTGGCTAGTGAACAGTGATGAGATGGTTATTTATGTCTTTCTCAAAAGGTTCAAGTCTGACAGCCATAGACATGTGACTTCAAGATCAAGACAAAGTGATCAAAAACCATAAACATCTTTCCCACACAACATGCACTACAAAGTTTCAACTAGTAAAGCGCAATAAATAAGCTCATCCAAGCTAAACATGGTACAAAGACATGTTATGTGAAAATAAATTGACCAACCTTGTTTTCAAAACCAAGAACATAAATACAAAACACATTTTACTTCCCTTTTTCTCCTTTTTTTTTTTTATTTAAAAAGAAGAAACAAAAACAATCCTAGAATGAAATGCATGAATGTTATACAATGCAAGTCCTAAAAACAAAAAGAAAAACAAAAAACTTAAGAACAATGGTAACAAAGAGTAGAGCAATGAAGCACAAATACCATGTCAGAAAGGCTCAATTAGATCGAGCCTTTTACATCCAAAAATTTTTAGATACACCACGAGCATTGGAGTTTTTATTCACATTAGAGTGATTTCCAACTCTAGGATTGGAATAAAGGTTGAGAGCCTTTACCAATTCACCAAGAAAGCCTTTACCAATTCACCAATATGTACCATAGGATCTTGTACTTGAGGTACAAGCACTTTTGGCGTATTTGCTTGCTTAGCAGCTTGTAACTTGAAACAGTTTGGACGAATGTGCCCAGACTTTTCACAAAAATGACAAACCCAAACAGGCTTACCATGCACCTTGTCCTTAGAAAGGGTAGACTCCTTAGGTTTAGACTCTTTCAGATCAACCCTAATCTTCCTAGGATGTGTGACCTCTATAGGTTTAACAAACTAACTCACAACCTCGCTCACAGAGAGTTCAGAGGAAGAAGAAGGAACAAAGTTTGTGAAATGGCATGCAGACACAAAGACGCTTTCTACAAAACCTAAGCCAGTTTTGTCAGAGGGAGACTTTTGAACACTTAGGATGTGATCAAGTTTGGAGCTTGCAAACTTACTAGATTGTTTTTTAGCAACAGATAGTTCAAGTTCCAAATTTTTAACTTTATCAAGCAAAAGCATATTTTTAGTTTTCACATTGTTCAAAAGTTCATTAGCATCAAAGAGTTTCACAAGCAAATTTTTCTTATCGAGTTCAAGAGATGCAATTTTCTTCAAGCCAAGTTCAACATTCATAGCATCTTTTGCAGCAACTTTGTAAAGTTTATTGTAGGCTTCTTGAAGATCTACATCCTCAGAGAGTTCCCCATCAGAAGGGTTCTCTTCAACAGACATGCTTTTATTGACTACAGCAGTAGTGGTGAAAGTAATAAAGTTTCCATCCTCGTCAAAACCAGACTCATCATCTGAAACTTCATTATCACTAAGGGTTATAGCCATAGCCTTTCCCTTAGACCTCAAGTATGTAGAACATTCAAATTTCATGTGACCATACCCTTGACATCCAAAACATTAAGGACTCATAGAATTATTAGAAGATTGACCTACTTTTTCTCTAGGTTTCTCGGTGTTGCTAACTTTAGTGGGATCATTCTTCCTAAAATTTCTAGGTTCAACAGTGTTCTTACCTCTTGCCTTTCTGTTGCTATTTCTAAGGAAATTCCTACAGTTCTTGGCAAGGTAAGCAATCTTTGTAGCAGATAACTCATCATCAAATCCACTAACCTCAACATCATCAACTGACTTAAGAGCCATTGATTTGGATTTGCTAGTTTTGGGTAGGTCCAACTTCTAGGACTGAAGAGATCCTACAAGTTCATCAACAGGGATGGAGTCCACATCTTTACTCTCAATGATGGCAGTCACTTTGGGTCTAAAATCTTCAGTTAAAGATCTAAGAATTTTCTTAACAATTTTAGGTTGATCATGGATTTCACCCAAGTTGTATGCAGAATTAACAATGTCATTAAGTTTAGCATAAAATTCATCAAATGATTCATCATCAGACATCCTAATGCTCTCAAATCTAGATGTTAATTGCTGCAACTTATTAATTTTGATAGCCTTTGTGCCTTCATACACAGTCTGGAGGATATTCCAAGTAATGTAAGCAACCTCAATATTAAAGATTCTCTTAAATTCCTCCATAGAAACAGTGTTAAAGATAGCATTCATAACTTTGCCACTGAACGCAGCTGCTTCTTTTTGAGAAGTTTGCCACTCACTCACAAGAGTAATGGGCCTCTCCCATCCGTACTCAACAGAGTTCCAGACTCTCTCACCAATTGATTTCAGAAATGCTTTCATCCTTACTTTCTAATAAGTATAATTATTCTCATCAAAGTGAGAAGGAATAACTAGAGAGTAACCATGTTCCATGACAACAGAGGTCAAGGATCAGCTTAGAGATCAAAAGATCTACAAATAGAAAGCTACCTGCTCTAACACCACTTGTTTGTTTTTAGACCCCTTAAAACACAATCGGATTAACCTAGTTAACAAGCCAAATTATTACTTAGTCCGAATTTCAGATCTAGGTTAACACAATCATATAATCATAACAATGTTAAGTACGGAATATAAAGAACACAAAGATATGATGACTCAGGAAAACCAAACCAGTAAAAAACCTATAAAGGATTTAACCTAACTATCCTCAAGGTAAACCTGAATCCACTATGAAAGAATCGAAATTTTACAATAGCAACTTAGACCACTAACATCCTATTGCTACCCATTAGTAAAAAACTTACTGACACGACCACGTGCAAACTCCGAGACCACGAACTCCTTCTTTCTTGGATTCTATAGCAAGTACAAGCACACCTGCTTGTGTATCTTTAAGCTCTTTAGTGCAGCAACTAAATAATCATCAAGTTATCAAAGAAATCTCATTCTTGATAATCCTAAGCATGTGTGAAGGCAACCACCTCTCAGATCTCACAAGAGATTCATACACACAGCAAATAGAGTAACCTCTAAAACGTGGCTAGGGTTTGCCTTTTATACCTAAGGCAAAACATAAAACCCTACACGTCATATGGGCTTAGGGCTGAGTAGGAAATTTTGTAGAAAAAACAATCTGGCCGACTTTCAATCGATCGAGTCTAATTTTCAATCGATTGAGCCAGATCGAATTGCACAATGAATTCTGCAACAGCTCAATTCTAACTTTACATAAAAGACCTATACTTTGAGCGAGTAAAAACAAGACTAACATCTATTTTGATCATGGTTTGCCAATAATATAAATTAGAATTCTAATACATTAATTCCTAATTACTTAGAACCTAACAATATCAATTTAGTATCACTGTATGTGAAATTCTACTAAATAAAACACAAAATAAAAGAATAAATTGGCTCAATAGTATTTCCTAAATTGAAAAGGGATACGTGCTTGGAATCGTTTAACTCAATTACAGTTTATTACATTGAATATCTTCATATATAAAATATATAAATAGAAATAGTATAAAAAAAAATATACTGATTAGTTCACACAAAAAAAATAACAACAATAATCTAAACAATTTAATTGGTATGAAAAACTAATAATATATATATATATATATTAACTAGGTTTATTTATATTGAACTCCTTGTTTTTTACACTGAATTAACTCAGTTGGCATAGAAATTTCAAAAATTAATATTAGATGGGAGTATGGGACATGTGGCTCAAAATTAAACTCTAATTGAAATCTAATTTTTACACTAAATTAACTCACTTGGGATAAAAATGTTAAAATTTTGATTAGATGAGACACATGGCGCAAAATTAGACTCTAATTGAATTCCAATTTAAAATCTAATTAGATTTTCTCTTAACTTTGGCTATTAATATATATAGATGAACTATATGATTTGATATAAATTCAAATTTTGTTAAGGTGTGATGAAAATATATTTTTTTAGTTAAGTAGCCACATGGCAAAATCTTAAAAGGGGAACCTAAGAAACAACACTTAAAGTACTGTACCTAAGTTTTGTCCTATATATATATATAAAGAGAGAGAGAGAGAGAGAGAGAGAGAGAGAGAGTATTTAAACCTTATTAGTACATTAAAATAAATGCATCTACCATTAATTAATGAGAAGTGCTAAGGCTACAACTTGTTCACCACCCTTTCACAACAAATTATAAGTGGTAAACTGTTATTGGTTCAAATTTAAATCTATTATTGAAATTACTTTTTTGTCCCCTAATAACAACTTGTAACAACCTATTACTTATGATTTATTGTGAAAATATTGTGGTGTGGATATAAAATTTCTTTTAATGAATCTTTGACATATATAATAAATTTTGATGAGGTAGAAGAAGCAATTAATGCACAAACTATAGATAATTAATAAAAATTATTTAAAAATAATTAATACATTAAAATAAATGCATATGCCATTAATTAATATTTTGACATAAATACTATATTTTGATGAGGTGGAAGTCTAGATGAAAAAAAATTGTCATAAATTGTACTAGAATCTCATGCCTTTCACATGAGGTCTCAGCTTTATTTCATTGGTGACAAATTTATTTCGTCACTAAAAATAAGGTTTAGTGAGAAAAATAATAGGTGACGAAAAATTTTTGTCACCTATCATTTTTTATTGGTAACGAAAAAATTTCATCACCTATCATTTTTTAATTGGTGACGAAAAATTTTCGTCATCAGGACATTGTATGATGGGGTTTAGGTGACAAATGTGGTTTCATCACCATAACTCACTTTTGTTGTAGTATATATATATATATATTTGGTTGAATTTCCTAAGACAAACAAACGTGATGGAATAGAAGAGAAGTACATTGAAACAAATTAAGACACCCAACAGGAGACAAAGTCACAGGTCTGGAACAAATTGTTAAATTCTAGTTCAATACAAAGTTGATGTGATTCATCAATATGGACTTAGGCCTAATCTGCTGGCTCAAGGGCAAGAGGGAGCATGATAGATTGCATGGTTAGTATATTGTATATACATTAAAGGCTCCTAAACTTCTTAGTTTTAAAATACAAAAGTAATTCACAAAGCAAAAATAAAATACAAAAGTAATTTAAATGACCCAACAATATGAAAGAGTTCCTTATTATTCTCAACCTGAAAATATGAGCGTAAACCATGAGAAGATTTACAAGATTTGAACACACAAGTCCTGGAAGTTAGAAGGATTTTCTATCTCATTTTATCGCCATAGACAAAAAATTTCATATGAGATAAATTAGATAATAAAGTTAAAAAAAATCTTGTGATTTGTTCAAAGGTAGAGAATGTCAAAAATCCAATAGTCAAGACCCAAAGTCCAATTCTACTTAGCGTGCAAGCAAAATATTCTACCCAAGAATCAATCCCAATCCTATTTTCCTTGCATGCCGAGTAAGATTGCACACCGAATAAGATTGGACTTGAGCCTTGACAGAGAATAAATTGTTAAGACTACCAACATCAAGCCAATCTGCATTACTTCACTATTGTTCCTTTTATTCATAGAAATGAAAATGGCAAAAGCATTGTTAACATATATAGTGTTGTGGGCTTTAGGCCCAGTTAGGTTACTTGTATAGCACACATATTTACTTGTACTGCACACATATGCCTCCTATATAAAGGCATCTATGTACATTCTTTTACACAAGAAATACAATACAATCATTCAGTATTTTTAACATGGTATCAGAGCCACCTTCTTGTGGTCATGGTTTTCTGTCCTTACGGTATGTTCAAGAGCAATCTTTGTCTTCCTCAGTGTTTTTTTCGCTGCGTTCATCTTCTTTGGCTTCCTACTGCTGCCGTCAAAACTCTCCGGTATAGTCATGCCATCGTTAGAAGTCGCATCAACACTGCAAGACCATTGCCTTCCTCAAACTACCGTCACAAAACCAAACTTCATTCAAGGGATCTTCTCAACTTTATCAAATCTCAAGATTTCTTCAAGTTTCCATCTTGAGTTTGAGAGGGGGTGTTAGAAATATATTAGCCCATTAGCATAGGCCCAACCCTAATTCTACTTTGTGTGCAAGTCAAGTCTCCTACTTGTACTACAAGTCTATTAGTTTAGGGTTTAGTCTACTATATATACACATGTTATAATTCATTGTAACACAGGATTTGTACTACACTCTAATATATTATTGATGTAGTCCTTTAGGGTTTCCTCCGTGGATGTAGGCCGTCAGGCTGAACCACGTACCCCTCGTGTGTTATTGTGTTTTATACTTTATGCTTTCGCTTCCATATCCATACTAGCATATTCAACATGGTATATCAATGCTTAAGCAGACAAGGGGTAACACTCTTGCTAGATGGGGCAATGACAGAGCTAATGATCTGAATGTGCGTCCAGTACTGTACAAATGTTCCATTTGCCAGAAACGGTTTCAATAGAATACGAAAGAAGTAGTGCCAGAGAAGCAGTGCTGTCACGCGGCTAGGGATTTGGTCTCCACCAGCGGTGGCTAGGCTTGGGTTTTCCTTCACTCCCTCCCAGGCGGCTCTCTTGTGGCTGTCAATCTCTAGCTTCCCCTTCTCTCTCTCCGTCGTGCCTTTGTTAAACAAATATCAGATTTGTTTTTAATCCAATCGATATGATTTTTCAATTTCATCTAACGTGGAAACTATTTTTTTTTTTAATGAAAAACATGCCACATCGTTAAAAAAATGTTAAGTTATTGTTCTGTTAGTTAAATAAGTAACACCGTTAACAATAGTTAGTAAAATGACCAATACAACTCAGTTTTAAAACTTAAGGGACTAATTGTACTCGTTTTAAACTTGAGGGATCAATTGCGCACATAAAATAAACTTTAAGGACCACTAGTATAGTTTCGCCATTAATTTAATTAGACACTCATTAACGTCATCATTTTGATAATAGTTATGTCATCGAATCTATTTGAGATAGCTTATCTTTATTGACTTCATTTAGATTTGAAATTAATTGAATAAAAAGTACAAATTATTTTTCAAAAGTAAAACTTTAAAAATTTATAATAGTAGAAATAATCGGATGTCAAATTTATCCATATTAGAAAGGTCACGAAACACGGTCAAAAGATTCTATAAAATGGTTAGTTGATTGATTAATGTAGCTGTGACCAATTAAACGCGATGTGACACCCTAAAATTGATGGTTCACCACCAACCATCATTTATGGCTTCATTCCTCTTTGTATTAACCAGAGTCCCAAGTTCCCACCCGTGTAAGTGAAATCCAGTAATCCACCCAAGCACATTGAACGCGTAGTGAACAGTCAATAACCGTCCCTTATCCTTTTATACTCATGTAAGTGAAATCCACCCAAGCACAATGAACGCGTAGTGAACACTCAATAACCGTGCCTTTTCCACTTTTTCTCCTTTTTCTCTCTCCACATTGTATGCTTTTTTTTTTCCCCCTCACTTAGGTAGGTGTTCACCAAGTGCAGCAAATCGTTCATTATTTACTTTTTTTTCTTTTCTTTTTTTGTTTTCTTTTTTTGTCCATACAGATTGCGGGTTGATCATTTCTTCTGTCCATTTAAATTGAATTTTTATTATTATTTAAATTTGTTTTATGTGATCATGTCAAGTTCTCAACTTCTACCATTATTTTTTACTTTTATCACCAGAAGTAATGCAACGTTTTTGGTAATTAATATTTAAAATTCAATCACCTACTATGATGCTAAATTGGGATGCTAAGGTTAATGAATTGATAAATGATCAGGAGACTATGCGTGATCGAAGAGTGCAATAGTTGAGGAAAATTTTTTGGCCTGAAGGAGTAAAGATTATTAAACAGATCCTTTTGAGTTGGAGGAAGCCTGAGGAGAGCTAATCTTGGCAGGCACAAAAGATGGCTATTACACAGTAGGCACTGTTAACATATATAGTGTTGTGGGCTTTAGGCCCAGTTAGGTTACTTGTATAGCACACATATTTACTTGTACTGCACACATATGCCTCCTATATAAAGGCATCTATGTACATTCTTTTATACAAGAAATACAATACAATCATTCAGTATTTCTAACATGGTATCAGAGCCACTGCTCTGACATTTTCTTAGCAGTCTTGTCTTTATTGGTGTGACTCCATTCTTAACATCGCTTCTGCCATCACAGCAGCCGCCGCAGCCTTTCGCCGTTGAATCTTCGACGTCTTCCAGCCGTCATCTTTGGATTCCGGACCTGCAGCCGCCGTTGTTGAGGAGTCCTGCGCTACAAAGACCACTGCCTGTTGCATCACCGTCGCAATATTGCTCCGATAAAGTTTGTGAAGGCACCACAGAGATCCTCTTGCATCGATCTACACACTCGTGGAAGCCTCGAAGCCATCGGAGACCGCACGCGCCCCCACGCACCACCCAAAGGTTCTGCGTCGCAACGCACGCGCTCCACGAGCCCCCACGCGCCACTGCATAGCTGGGTTCCTCCTCACGCGCCCCACGCGCCGACCTACAGTGCCACGCGCTCTCACGCGCCGTGTCCGCTCACTCACGCGCGCCACGCGCCTCACGCGCGTTACTGTGCTTCCACATCAGCCCTAGCTGACGTCAGCGCCTTGTCATCTGCTGACGTCATCTCACAGTCAGCCTGCTGACGTCATCTGTTGACTTTGCCGCCGTTGACCGTTGACTTTCATAGTTGACTTTGACCAGAGTTGACCGTTGACTTTTTCGCCAGAGTTGACTTTTGCAGTTCAGGTGCTCCTTACCCAGTTTTTCGCGTAGATTTCATTTTTGCAGTCCATTTTTGCATATTTTGCTTCTAAATGAAGAATAAGGACAGGTCTTCTTCTTATTGCAACAATCGTCGCTGCCATTCCATCAAACGTTTTTGCAAATTTTGCAAACGTTTTGGCCATGATATTGAGACTTGCTATCAGCGCAACAAATCAGCTGTTTCTACTTCTGCTGCTACAGTTGCTAACACTGAGAGTGTCCAACCCATGGCTCCTGTCTCTGCACAGTCTCAGTCTTCTGGATCCACTTTCTCCATTTCCAAAGATGACCTTATAAATATCATCGCCAATGTCATTCGTATGGTTGGTAATGCATCTTATTCCTCTTCTCTCTCAGCTTTATCTGGTATGTCTCCTACCTCTTGGCTTATGGATTCTGCTTGTTGCAATCACATGACACCTCACTCATCCTTATTTTCTGACCTTAAACCTGCACCACACCCTCTTAATATTCGTACAGCAAATGGTTCCATAATGTCTGGTCATAATATAGGTTCAGTTTCAAACTCCAACCTCTCGGTTCCTGGAGTCTTTAATGTTCCTGACCTTTCTTATAATTTATTTTCTGTGGGACAATTAGCTGAGTTAGGTTATCGTATTACCTTTGATTATTCTGGATGCATTGTGCAGGATCCTAGGACGGGACAGGAGCTTGGGACCGGTCCCAGAGTTGGGCGGATGTTTCCCGTGGACAACCTTCGTCTTCCACTTGTCGCTCCTGTTTCTATTGCTGCAGCTGCTGCAGTTTCTTCCACTCCTTCCCTTGCACTTTGGCATGCTCGACTTGGTCACGCATCTTCCTCTCGGGTACAACAATTGGCTTCTAGAGGTTTGTTAGGTTCAGTGTCCACAGAAAATTTTGATTGTGTTTCATGTCAGTTAGGAAAACAACCAGCTTTGCCTTTCAATACTAGTGAATCCATATCCACTGATATCTTTGACCTTATTCATTCTGATGTTTG